>NC_045981.1:24512863-24765363 GCF_010909765.2 Amblyraja radiata
ATTTTGTTTTATTGATTTTAGCTCTGCATTCAACACCATTGCGCCAGAGCTACTATGCTCCAAACTTTCTGAGTTGACTGTGCCTGAACCCCTCTGTCGGTGGATCACCAGCTTTCTGTCAGACAGGAAGCAGCATGCGAGGCGGGAAAGCATATCTCGGACCCGCAAACGCTCAGCATAGGAGCACCGCAAGAGGTGTACTCTCCCCTCTCCTCTACTCTCGCCACACCAATGACTGCACCTCCACAGACACCTCTGTCAAGCTTCTCAAGTTTGCGGATGACACAACCCTGATTGGACTGATCCAGGATGGGGATCTCTGTACTCTTTTCAGTTTGACATCTTTCCTATGACATGGTGCCCAGAACTGAACACAATATTCTAAATGCGGTCTCACTAAAGTCTTATACAACTGCAACATGACCTCCCAACTTCTATACTCAATACTCTGACTGATGAAGGCCAAAGTGCCAAAATACTTTTTGACCACCTGATATACCTGCGACACGACCTTCAAGGAACCATGCAACCATCAACCATTCCTCTGCCCACCTGGCTAATTGATCCAAATCCTGCTGCAATCTTTCACAACCATCTTCACTATTTGCAAAACCACTCACTTCTGTATCATCAGCAAACTTGCTAATCTTGCCCTGTTCTTTGACGTTTCAGAGTGCTGGAGTAACTCAGCGGGTCAGTCTGAGTATAGAAGTTGGGAGGTCATGTTGCAGTTGCATAAGAAGTTGGTGAGGCACTTTGTGACTATTTTCCCTTCACCCATCTGCCCAAGCCCATTCTCTCCCCTCCTTTCCTATGTTCCTTTCCACCCATAAACCTCTCTCTGCCTTTACATTTCACTCCTTTTTCAAATCTGCTCTATTTATCAACATGCATTTTTCTTCTTCACTTTTTAGTCATAGAATGATGCAGTGTGGAAACAGGCCCTTCAGCCCAACTTGCCCACACCGACCAACATGTCCCATCTAAACTAGTCCCACTGGACCCTGGCATCGAGGGACTTCACGCTTCGTGCTCGTAATGTGCGCAGCGCGCACATTATTTCACATTAAGTTTTTTGTAATCCTGTCATGCCACCCCCCTTTTTGGGAAGCTTCGTACGGGCCTGGTTCACGAGGTTAATCCCCAGGATGGCGGGAATGTCATATGAGGAAAGATTAGCAAGTCTGGGCTTGTATTCACTGGAATTTAGAAGGATGCGAGGCGATCTTATAGAATTTAAAATTATAAAAGGACTGGACAAGCTAAGTGCAGGAAAAATGTTCCCAATGTTGGGAGAGTCCAGAACCAGGGGCCACAGTCTAAGAATAAAGGGGAGGCCATTTAAAACTGAAATGAGAAAAAAGTTTTCACCCAGAGTTGTGAATTTGTGGAATTCTCTGCCACAGAAGGCAGTAGAGGCCAATTCACTGGATGAATTTAAAAGAGCGTTAGATAGAGCTCTAGGGGCTAGCAAAATCAAGGGATATGGGGAGAAGACAGGCACGGGTTACTGATTGTGGATGATCAGCCATGATTACAATGAATGGCGGTGCTGGCTCAAAATGGCCACCTCTTGCACCTATTTTCTATGTTTAGTAGTGCATTGGTTGAATTGCTGCCTTATAGAGACTAGGGTCCGATCCAGACCAAGACAACTGTCTGTATGGAGTGTGTACATTCTCCGTGACTGCGTTGGTTTTCTCCAAGTGTTCTAGTATCCTTCCATATTCCAAAGACGTGTAGGTTTGTAAGTAAATTGGCTTTTATAAATTGCCCCTAATGTGATAACGTGATCAGCGTGGACTCAGTGGGATGAAGGGCCTGTTTCTATGTATCTCTGAACTAAACTAAACTAACAATGGACTCCTCCAAACCCTACGAATAATATTATGTAAACTACGAAACCAAACAGCATGAGGGAAAATTATTTGAATGACCACAGAAAGAGTGAAACAAATAATAGGACAACAATAAATGAACAACACTTACATAACTGGTGAGGTAAAAAGTTTAAAATAAGAACTTCTTCAAAAAAGAGCCAGAAAATGGCAGGAAACACACTTTTTAAACAAGCTTACAAGTTACTGCCAGCAAATACGACTTTACATTGCTTCATCTGTTAACTAATGAATGGCTGTGGCTTTGTAAGTAAATAGGTTACATTGATAAATGAGACGATGTCATGTTTGCACCTGGACCAATTTCATTAGACAATCATTGCTAATGTTTAGTAGGTCAAACAGAATGATAGCAGATTTACAACATGGAAGGAAGGCATTCAGTACTTTGTAGAGGAATCCAATTACCCTTTTCACCTGCTCTATCCCAGTGCCAATTACTTTCCTTCAGATGCATCTCTAATTCCTCTTGAAAAGCCTGATTGACTGTTCCTTCACTCTTTTTTTTTTTTTGTTTTTGTTTATTTTATTAGAAGTTAATACAGTACAAAACAGTACAGTGGAACCTAATTTTAGGTGCCAACTATGTCATACCGTAATCCATTCTAAGTACAACCTCTAGTTTTATGTTTTGAGAAGGAAGTAAGCAAGACAAGAAAAAGAAAACAATAGAAAGGGGAAAAAGAGGAAAATAGATGGTAGAGATTAGAAAAACGTGAAGTGTGTATATTAAAAAAAAAAAAAGTGGAAAGTAGAAATAGGAGAGAAGGCCCCTTAAAAGAGAAAATTTCAAATCTTTATTCGGAGATGTAGATCTATCCACGGCATGAACTGAAATCAGCAATCTTTACGGTACCGCTGCATCACATGATTCCAAAAAGTCGATGAAAGGAGACCAACTCCTTAAGAATTGGTCGTATTTATCTATTAGTCGGAGTCTCATTTCTTCAAGGCGTGCTATGTCCATCATATTCCTAATCCACATTTTAACAGTTGGTATGGTTGTATTTTTCCAAAATTTAAGTATCAATTTCTTTCCAATTATTAACCCATAATTTAAAAAAACGTTTTAGTCTTTATTTAAATTGATATCTTCTACTATTATTCCAAATATAATCCATTCCGTTTTAGGTTCTATTGTGGACTTGTAAATATATCAAATATATCGCTCCAAAATTTATTCAACTTTGTCCATCCTACAAATGAATGTGTTATATTAGCGTTTTGAAACAAACATTTATCGCATCTGGGAGAGACGTTTGGAAAAAATGTATTCAACCTCGTTTTTGAATAATATAGTCTATGTAATAATTTGAATTGAATTAAATTATGTCTTGCATTAATAGAACAATTATGTGTGTTCATCAGATACTTTTCCCATCTATCCTTCGAGATCTTTATCATTAGCTCATGTTCCCAATCTTCTCTTAGTGCTTCTGTTGAGGGTAATTCTCTATTTAATATATTATTATAAAAGTATTTGATTTGATTTGATTTGTTTATTTGTTCCGAACAAGTAAAGACATAAATATGAATAAATAACAACAACAAAATCGAAATAGTCAAACAATTGGACATTCCAGGCAATATTTGCAAAGCAATGAAAAGCATAAAGCAAAATTTAAATGTCCAACACTTTTTCTTTACAAGCTCGAAAAGGAGTGAGAAGAATAACTTATTTAATCTCACCCCTTCTCCCTAAACCCTTCTTCCATATTTAATAATTAATTAATTAATAATAATAATACCCCAGACAATTTTTAGAGATGCATACAGACATATATATACATATATATATATCGGTGAATATTCGGGTGATTTCTAATCCTTTCGGCCAGCGGTTCTATCATAAGGGCAAATAGGCAAATAGGTGATAAGGCACAACCTTCCCTTGATAAGTAAAATTTTGGAGATAGCATATTGTTAGTTAATATTCTTGCCGTAGGTCTATCGTAAAGTAGTTTAACCCATCTAATAAAATTCTCTCCCGTTTTAAATTTTTGGAGTACCTTGTATAGTATGATATTAGTTTTTGTGAATCAGCCTTAATATTCATTGCTTCTTCTAAAGGGTCTAAAAATATAGTTTGAAATCTATGTATATATTTCTTCATAAAGTCACATATCTGTATATATTTAAAATATTGATTATCCTTCAGTTTAAATTTTAATTTTAAATGTTGAAATGATAACAGTTTGCCCAATTCATACATATCCCCTACTTTCCTAATCCCCAGTCTATCCCATTGTTGATATGTTTTGTCGATGGGAGGTGGTTTGAATGCGGGGTTGTTCAGTAGTGGGGTTAGTACTGATAGATTATTTAATTTCAAGGATACTTTTATTTGTTTCCAAATTCTTATTGTATTGTGAATAATTGGGTTCTTCTTATATATTATACTATTCAATTTTATCGGTAAGAGCATGATCGTTCCTATATCGTGCGGATAGCACTCCTCTTTCTCCATTCTTATCCACTCCAACTGCTGAGTGGAACTATCCAACCAGTACAGAGTTGACGTGGAAAAGACAGAGTTGACGTGGAAAAGCTTTTCCCACTGAGAGTAGGGAAGTTTCAAACAAGGGGACATGACTTGAGAATTAAGGGACTGAAGTTTAGGGGTAACATGAGGGGGAACTTCTTTACTCAGAGAGTGGTAGCTGTGTGGAATGAGCTTCCAGTGAAGGTGGTGGAGGCAGGTTCGTTTTTATCATTTAAAAATAAATTGGATAGTTATATGGATGGGAAAGGAATGGAGGGTTATGGTCTGAGCGCAGGTATATGGGACTAGGGGAGATTATGTGTTCGGCACGGACTAGAAGGGTCGAGATGGCCTGTTTCCGTGCTGTAATTGTTATATGGTTATTATATGGTTGCATTATGTTCTTAATATGCACTGCCCAGTAGTAATACATAAAGTTAGGTAATGATAAACCCCCAACTTCTTTAGGTTTACACAAATGCTTTCGTTGAATTCTGTGTGCTCTGTAATCCCATATAAAATTAGTGATACTAGAATCTAGTTTTTTGAAAAAGTATTTTGGAATGTATATATTGGGATCGCTTGAAACAAATATATTAATTGTGGTAAGGAAGTCATTTTTATAGCGTTAATTCTACCTATCAATGAGAGCGGGAGCGTTTTCCAAAATTTAATCATATCATTCAGTTTATTTAATAGTGGCATAAAATTGGCACTAAATAATGATTTGTGTCTTCTCGTAATTTGAATACCCAGATACTTGAATTTTTCTGTTGCAATTTTGAAGGGGAATTTTAGTAAGTGTCTCGAATCCTGTGGTTTTAAAGACATAATTTCGCTTTTATTCCAATTTATTCTATATCCTGAAAAAGAGCCGAATTCACCAATTAATGTTAATAATGTGGGTATACTCGTTTGTGTATTAGTAATATATAAAAGGATATCATCAGCGTATAATGAAATTTTATTATTTGAGTCTGTGTTATATCCGTGAATATTCGGGTGATTTCTAATCCTTTCGGCCAGCGGTTCTATCATAAGGGCAAATAGCAATGGTGATAAGGCACAACCTTGCCTATTACCCCTTGATAAGTAAAAGTTTGGAGATAGCATATTGTTAGTTAATATTCTTGCCGCAGGTCTATCGTAAAGTAGTTTAACCCATCTAATAAAATTCTCATCCGTATTAAATTTTTGGAGTACCTTGTATAAATACTGCCATTCTACCTGATCAAATGCCTTCTCTGCATCCAGCGTAACAACTGAAATATCTTCATTGTCCTCATTGTGAGAGTACATTATATTGAAAAGCCTTCTCAAATTATTAAATGATTGTCTTTTGGGTATAAATCCCGTTTGATCCGTATTTATTAAATTGTTAATATAATTATTTAGTCTTCTAGCTAGAATCTTTGCTAAAATTTTCTGATCCGTATTTAGAAGTGAAATAGCTCTATAAGAACCCGGTTCATCTAAATCTTTATCTTTTTTTGGTATAAGCATTATTGTTGCTTCTGCTAGGGTTTCTGGTAGTTTATTTTCGGTATAAGCCTGCATGTATAAATTGAATAATCTTGGTACAATTGACTCCTGAAATCTTTTATAAAATTCATTACTAAAACCATCTGGTCCTGGGGTCTTCCCATTTTTCAGTGAGTTTATTATTTGTTTTATTTCTTCACTAGTAATCCGTGCTCCTAATTGCTCTTGTTCTAAACTATCCAATTTTGGGAGATTGCAATTATCTAAAAAATGTGTAATTTTACTAACATCTGTATTTATTTTAGATGTATATAAATTATGATAAAATTGGGCAAACCTCTTATTAATATCCTTTGGCAGTGTTAGAAACTCACCCTTATCCGATTTAATTTTAGTGATAGTTTTTTCCTTTTCTTGTTGCTTCAGTTGCCTCGCAAGTAATTTATGTGGCTTATCCCCAAATTCGAAGTGTGCTTGTTTTGTAATTTGGAATAATCTTATTACTCTTGCCGATAGTATTCTATTGATTTTATATTTCAATAAAGTTATCTTATTATGTTTATCTATGGTTGGGTCAGTTGCATTGTCCAGTTCTAGTAATTTTATATCCTGTTCTATCCGCTGAAGTTCTCTTTTATTTTCCTTATTTTGAAAACTTTGGTAAGAGATTATGACGCCGCGAATAAATGCCTTGAAGGTTTCCCATTATAGCGGTGCAGAAATACCCGGTGTGTCATTTATTTCGAAAAAAATGTTTGTTTGTTCTTTTATATACTCATAGCCCTGCGGGTTATTTAATATGTGTGCGTTGAATCTCCAAAAAGGTTTTATACCCGGCATTCCCTCAATTTTAAGTATAAAAGTCAATGGTGAATGATCAGAAATAATACTATTATGATATGATGGTTTATTCGTATACGGGATTAATTTTGTGTCCAATAAGAAATAGTCAATTCGTGAATAAGTTTTATGAACTGATGAGTAAAATGAATATTCCCTACCACTTGGATTTGCTATTCTCCAAACATCAGCTATGTTGTTATTTTTTATATAAGTATTTAAAAATTCACAGGTCTTAGTTTTAACAAGACGCTTCCCTACCTTTATTGATGTATCTAAGTATGGGTCTATAACACTCTATAACACTCTTAAAGCAGTGCGTTCCAAATAATTATCTTTCTGTGTAAGGACATTTTCCTCATAACTCCCATGTATTTTTACTTTAAATAAGTGACTGTTGGTCCTTTAACCCTCCACTGATAAATACAAAATCCCTCATTTATTTCAAATCCAGTGCATTTATATCAAATCTCTTCTCCTTTTCTCTCTTCTTATCTGTTTCCAACAATGGCCTACCAGACTGTCTCAGCACTCCAGCCCCCTCCCTCTCCCTCACCTGGCTCCATCCATCCACCCTTCATTAAGTTCCACCTATCACCGACCAACCCTGAAATACCCCTGCATATCACTTTTACATACCGACCATCATCCCCCTACATCAGGGCTGCCAACATTGGGTGAGAGTTGAGAGTGAGAAATTGTGAGGGAGCGTAGTGACCGAGGGGGGGAGGGTGTGGAAGGGGGTGTTCTGCCTCCCATAGTAGGCTCCGGAGGCGGCACCAACCCGGTCCGCTCCTGGCTCCGTGCCGGGGTTAAAACTCCATGGGGTGTGTTCAGAGCGGTCGACGAACATAGAGCCGCCGGAGGTGAGGGTGGGAGGTGTGTGCCGTGCCTCGGGGGAAGGGGGAGGGGGGTTGGTGCTGGGACCACCGCCGCCGTGTCTCACCTATCACACCATCTGCATGGGAGAAACTAAACTACTTTTTTTCCCCCTAAAATCATCCCACAGGCCGGTAGTTTGATAGCCCTGCTTTAAACCAATCCCCTCTAGTGCTTGAATCACATATCCTGGGAAAAAGACTATGCATTCATCTGCTATTCCCCTCGTGGTTTTTACTCACCTCAAAAACAATTTTTGCTTTATTTTGAACTTTCAGCACCCGCAGATATTTAAGCGTGAGAAATTTTGTGATCAGCGTGAGAGCATGAGAATTTTGTGAAATGCGTGAGTCTCACGCTCAATGCATGATAGTTGGCAGTCCTGCTAATAATTCAAACATTTTATGCAAGTTCTAATTGTTTGGACAAAAATCACTTATCACTGCTTTATAACAGTTAAATTACTTTAAGACCATTTCAGAAATTATGGCAGTCAACAAACAATCAACTAACAAATTAAAGCAAACTAAAAAGAAATAACATGTTCCCTTTCCTGACTCGACCTCATAAGTACTTTAACGCTGTTAACAGAGCAAAGGGATATTAATCTCAAGAATCAAAATGGGGAAAGTGGGGGCAATTTTGCTTAAATGGTCATTCTAAGCCCATTCAGATCTTCATAGAGCCAGAGTTATACAACATGTACGTGGCTGGCCCAATTTGTCCATAATGATCAAGTTGGCATTCTGCGTGCCCAGGGACTGGCTGCCGTTCCCAGATCAGCTCGCGTCCCAGGGACTGGCTGCAGTTCTCAGGTCGGCTCGCCTGCCCCGACCCTGCGAAAACGATTTGAAAAAAAACGTGGTTTTTCGGGTTACGGGCCGGATACAGCCCGTGTGCCGTAGGTTGCCGAAACCTGTCCTAGATGTTTGGCCTCATTGTGGTCCACCCCATGTTTGACAACCGATTCACCTGGTTAGTTTTATCTCCGGCTGCTTCATGTTGTCGGCGGCTGCACATCCAACCAAGAAAGAGAAGAGAAGAGATGCGATGTCACTCACAGCCGCCAACTGACGCGCTTCCCCAGACTGCACAGATCGTTGTGATATTGCGCAAAAAGACAAACTGTGCAGGGACTGAAGACAGCGTGAGAATTCTGTCATCAGCGTGAGAATTGCCTGAAATGCGTGACTCTCACGCTCAAAGCGTGAGAGTTGGCAGCCCTATCTAATGCCAGGATGTGACAACAGACACACAGGGAGACACATACACAAAGGAAGACACACACACACAGGGAGACAGACAGACACACACACACACACACACACACAGGGAGACAGACAGACACACACACGGGGAGACACACACACACAGGGATACACACACACACAGGGATACACACACACACACAGGGAGACACAGACACACACACACGGGGACACACACACACACACGGGGACACACACACAGGGATACACACACACACACGCACAGGGAGACACACACACACACGGGGAGACACACACACACACACACACACAGGGAGTCACACACACACAGGGGGACACACAGGGAAACAGACACACACACACCTTTCCTTCCCCCCCTCCATTCTCCCCCTCCCTCTTTCCTCCCCTTCCTCCCTCTTTCCTCCCCCCATCTCTCCCTCTTTCCTCCCCCTCCCTCTCTTTCCTCACCCTCCCTCCCTCCCTCTGGAATCCTGGTGTGGTTTGCTAGCTGTACTGTGGCTGAGAGGAGGGCGTTGCAGGGAATTATAAAAACTGCGCAGAACATTACAAACGCCCAACTGCCCTCCTTGGATGACATATATAGGGCCCGATGCTTGTGCCGGGCCACAAATATCAAGCAGGACACATCCCACCCTGCCAACCACCTTTTTACTCTGCTACCCTCTGGGAGGCGATTCAGGACTCTGAAAGCTCGCACCGGTAGACTAAAGAATAGTTTCTACCCATGTGCGATAAAAGAGCTAAATTCCAACAGAGAATGCTGGGGAAGCAAAATGTAATTCCAAGAAATGCCGCCAAATTCTTTTAAATTCTTTTAAAATACCTATTTATTTTTTACTAATAAGTGTACATATGTGTTAATGGTTGTCGTGTTTGTATTTTTTTAACCGGAGGAGATGTAATGGAATTTCGTTGCACAGTATTGTGCAATGACAATAAACGTATTCATTCATTCATTCATTTCCTCACCCTCCCTCTTTTTCCTCACGCTTCCACTTTCTCCCCTTTCTCCTTCCCTTCCTTCATCCCCTTTCTACATTCCCTCCCCGTCTCTCTTTGCCTCCATCCCTCCCTTTTTTTCTTTCTCTCTCCCTCTTTCTCCCCTCCCTCTCTTTCCCCAGACGCCCAATGGGGAGTCTTGCGGGCAGGGTGTAGCGTGGATTAGCGGCGCTGGCGCTGCCGTGTGAGTTGAAGAGCAGGAGGGAGGGAGGGAGGGAGGGAGCGAGGTTGCCGCGGCAGCCATGAAGCGCAGCGCTCGCAGACGGCGCACAAAAGCACTGACACCCGCTGCCCGGGACCGACGCGCTTCCCCAATCCGTGCAGATCGCTGTCATGTGGCGCAAAGAGACAAACTGTGCAGCAAAGATCCTATAGCTCCGCTGTGCAGGGACTGAAGACAGCATGAGAATTCTGTCTTTAGCGTGAGGGCGTGAGAATTGGCTGAAATGCGTGAGTGTCACGCTCAAAGCGTGAGAGTTGGCAGCCCTGCCCTACATTCTCATTCCCTTTACAGGGTTTTGACCCCAAATCTCTCTGCATCCTGTATACTGCATACTAATCTCTGCATCCACACATAATGTTTGACCAATTGAGTT
The DNA here is from genome assembly GCF_010909765.2 of Amblyraja radiata. Lineage (NCBI taxonomy): Eukaryota > Metazoa > Chordata > Chondrichthyes > Rajiformes > Rajidae > Amblyraja > Amblyraja radiata. The sequence continues at coordinate 24,523,290 of NC_045981.1, forward strand.
TCTCCTGCACTTTATTTTTTCTCTACCAAACCTCTTGGTGAATTGAACAAAAGATTCTTCAGTCTAACCCTGTAACTGAAATCCCTCATCTATGGAACCTTTCTAAACCAGTCTAACCACTTTAGGATCTTCGGAAATTCCTGCAAGGTGGTGAGCAGACTGGACATAATATAGAAATGTTCTACACAGTTTAACATAACCTCCTGATGTTGAAGTCCATGCCTCCATCCATGACACCCAAAATTCCATATCTTTTTTAACAGCCACCTTTAAATATCTCGCGACCTCCAAAGAGTTAAGTACATCCAGGGCTATGTACACCTTTGAAACTACACTATTTTTCGATAGTATACCTTCTCAGTCTTTTAGCCAAAATATATATTTGCATTAAATTTCATCAGTTGCTTGACTGCCCCATCTGCCAATCTAATTGCATTGCCGCCTTCTCCCAATTCCTCATGATTTATTTTGTGTCACCCATGATTTATGAAATATTACACTGCATTTCCAAATCCTAATCATTTTTATCATGATAAAGATTTGTTGCTGATCCATACAAAGCACTGCTGTTTTCAGTCTGGAAAAACAATCATTTAATCCTACTCTTTTTTATGCCTTTAAGCTAAGTGCCTATTCATGCTGAATCTGACACTTTAAATCCACAGAAACATTGTTTTGCTGACAAGTCTTTTGTGTGGTACAGTATCAAACAGGTTTTGAAAATTTAAGTAGACAACACCCATTGCATTCCCTTCATCAGCCCCTTATTACCTCATTAAAAATATCAAATAGATTAATCTTTTCCTCACAATTCCCATGTATATGCCACCCCCTCTTTCTTTCTCACCCCCTAAGCCTCAGTGTGCTCCCACTTCGCCCACTATTCTTCCACCCCCTCTAAAGGAATTACCCTGCTCCTTTCCCTTCCTGTGTACCTTCATTTCCAAACTCCATACCCCATTTCTCTTTTATCTGCCCTATCTAACCCATGCCTGAATGTTGTCTAAATCTTCCTTTGCTCAGGAATTGCAAATTGCAAATATCAGCAGAAATCCCTATTTCTGTCCTAACGATGGAAGAAAAGTCTTTGACGAAGCTACTGAAGATGTTTGGACTAGGTTATTGCCCTGAGGACCTTCTGCAGTGATATCCTCGAGCTGGGATAATTAACCTCATCCATCAGACTCTAGCCGACAAAGTGTTTCCCCTTAACAGAGAGCTTTAATGTCACACTCATCTTATCTTTAGAATTCAGCTCTTTATTTCATATTAACCATATAACCATATAACCATATAACAATTACAGCACGGAAACAGGCCATCTCGACCCCTCTAATCCGCGCCGAACACATAATCTCCCCTAGTCCCATATACCTGCGCTCAGACCATAACCCTCCATTCCTTTCCCATCCATATAACTATCCAATTTATTTTTAAATGATAAAAACGAACCTGCCTCCACCACCTTCACTGGAAGCTCATTCCACACAGCTACCACTCTCTGAGTAAAGAAGTTCCCCCTCATGTTACCCCTAAACTTCAGTCCCTTATTGGGACCAAGGCTATGATAAGTTGGAAGCTAACTAGTTCTGGCAAAACCCAAGATGAAGACATGAGAGATTGCAGATGCTTGAATCAGGAGTAAAGAACATGCTGTTACAGAAACACCAACGGATATATGGCGGCCAAAGGGATGGTCAACGTTTCGGGTCGAGACCCTGCACCAGGGCCTGAAACATTGATCCCCCTTCTTTCTCCACAGGTGCCGCCTGACCCACTAAGTTCTTGCAGCAATTTGTTTTTAGCTAGAAAAACCACAAAGGGATGCCGGTGAGAGACTGAGGTGGTGTACACTTCTGCAGGTATCGATGGTCCACAGTGCATTGTGGCAGCCTACGTTGAGCTGCCAGATTGAGCTGCTATTCCACTTAGCATAAGGGTCCACAAATGCTGGAACTTTAAGTAAGAAACAAAGTGCTGGAGGAACTCAGCAGGTCAGGCATCATCTGTGGAGGGAATCGACAGTTGACATTTCGAGTCGGTATACGGTAGCTACGATAGAGGTAGGCGAGTCTGGAGGCAGGTGAGTTTGCATTCCTTGGTGAACATCAAGTGGATGCTTTTATTGTGATGATAATATTTTCTCTCCATCGGTCTGGGGAGACCTCTGGTCACTAGTACCAAAGCTGTCATACAGTCATACAGCATGGCCGCGGGACTTATTTACCATCGCCCGCCGGGGGCTTTGACTTTGACATCGGGAGGAGAATGGGGAGAGCAGGGGAGAGATAAGACTTTGCCTTCCATCACAGTGAGGAGGAGATTCGCTGTGATGGATGTTTGTGTAAATTATGTTGTGTCTTGGTTCTTTTTCTTGTTTGTATGACTGCAGAAACCAAATTTCGTTTGAACCTCAATGAGTTCCTCAATGAGGTTCAAATGACAACAAATAAATTATATCATTGTATCATTGGAAGCAGTCCCTTCAGCCCAACTTGCCCATGCTCATCAAAATGCCCCATCTACACTGCCCGCATTTGGCCCATATGTTTTGAAATCTTTCCTATCAATTGACCTGTCCAAATGTCATTTGAATGTTGTGATAGTACTTGCCTCAACTACCTCCTCTAGAAAGATATGGGCCATACGCAACGGGCGGAACTAATGTAGATGGAGCATCTTGATCGGCATGGGCAAGTTGGGCCGAAGGGCCCAAGTCCATGCTGTTTGTCAAAATGACTCTATAACAGTTACATAATATGAAACCACATTTCAAGAGAGTTTTGAGCTGGCATTTGGAACTCCTTAATTCACCTAAATAAAACTGGGGGCTGCAAGGTAAAATCACCGAGAAAGATTGCTGGAATATGGCTTGGATTCTTTTGAAAATGGATCATTGAAGAATATTTCTTTATAATGACTAAAGGATTCAATAACATTAAGATAGACACAAAATGCTGGAGTAACTCAGCGGGACAGGCAGCGTCTCTGGAGAGAAGGAATGGGTGACCTTTCGGGTCGAGATCCTTCTCTCCAGAGATGCTGCCTGTCCCGCTGAGTTAGTCCAGCATTTTGTGTCTATCTACGATTAAGCCAGCATTTGCAGTTCCTTCCTACATGATTCAATAACATGGGCGGGTAGAATTAATTTATTCTGCTGGGTAAAATTTAAAATCATATCCCTTAGGTAAGCAACGAGTTTGTACTTTTTCCTCAGAGTGTAGAAGCTTGGAATTCTTTCCCCCCCAAAATTGTGAATACGTGGACAAATATGCTGTCAAACTGATGTTGTTCGTGAAGGGATATGGATCAGAGTAATAGGGAAGGCACAGATCAGTCATTATCTGCTGAATGTCAGCAGTTGGTTGAAAGGCTGTCGACCCCAGTACCATTCCATTAATCAGTTAATGTTTTTTTCTTATCCACAAAGATTAGAAATGTTAACAACTTTCTCATAAATGCAACCTATCTTTTTGGTATGTTGGGACAATCCAGCTGTAAGAGTTTATTTTTCCAGTGAGACTATTCCAGACAGCAAGCACTAAGTCCTCGATTAGCAGTAAACACACTTGAAATTCTTCTGACATTTATGGTCAGTTCACATTACAACAGGAGAAGAAAGTGTACTTATTGACTATTCAAGTAGAACCATGAATTTTTTAACATTTGCAAAATAAATTCCTGATCCTAGCCTTTGAATGCAGTTATTAGATTATTAGATATACTGACAGAGATACTTGGCCATGTTAAAGGAACTCAGTGAAAAAGGAGAAAACTGGCAGATCTTAGTTGTCGTAGCAATGCTTGATTTAATTTACTTTATTCCTGTTTATCCAGCTCACAGTTTTATTGTTACACGGGCTGTTAGTGTCAGAAAAAAACATCTCACAAACATTTGGTAACTCAACAAATTGATTAAGTGAGTTTAGAAAAATCTTGGAATAGATCCTTGGTTTCTAGGGGCGGACACAGTAGTGCAGTTAGGAGACAAGCTGACCCACACCTCCAGTAACTTGAGTTTAGTCCCGACCTCCTCTGCCGTCTGTGTGGAATTTGCACTTTCTCCCTCTGCTGCATGGATTTCCTTTGGGGTTTGGTCTTCCTCCCTCTGACATGCAAGTTAGTGGGTTGATGTGCCATGTAAGTTGCCTCAGTGGGTAGGGGAGTGGTAAACTCTGGGGAGAATTGTGAAGAACGTGGGGGGAAAATGAGATTGGTGCAGTAGGATTTGTGTAAAGGGATGGCTGATAGTTCGTGCAGAATTCATGGGCCACAGGGCCTGCTTCCATGATGTCCGATTCCATGTTTAAAGTGACCTCACCTGGAAGGTGTTAGAGAAACTCAATTGTTTTCAGCACCGAAGATGGATAAGTGCATTGGTAAGAGATAGGGTAAGAACAGAATGCAGCTTAGTTTGGTTGTCCATAGTGGTTGAAAATTATGATTGGTTTCTCAGGATAGCTGGTTCTCTCCAGAGCCCAACCAAAGACTTCTTAAGAGTGGTATGAAATGGCAGTGGAGGATTACTAAAGTCCTAGGTACTGGTAAACAATGTAAATTAACATGACATGTAACTGTGATAACGTTATACGGCAGAGAGATAGGCCCTCCAGCCCACTCTATCTGTGCCAACCATCAATACTAATCTGAATCTTTTTGTGATCCAAAATGCTCATTGACATCCTTCTCAAATATTGTGTTGTTCTCTTTTTCCACCACCCACTCATGCAGCGGGTGGCAGGCCAAATCACCCTTTGGACCTGCATCAGGTCTCCTACAAACCTACACTTTATTTTAACCCTTACCCCTCTGGTTTTAGACACACAGGGTGTGGAATCTCCACCAATCTTAGTGCTTTATGGAAAATATGGATATCTTATATCTGCATTCACTATGGATAAGAAATATTATGACTGGATAATTTAGTGTGGCGCATAGTGGAATTCTAGAACAAGTTAGGATCAAAACAGAGGCAATATTAGTCATCTTAGCTCTTGTGGCATTACATTTTCTGCTCCCATCTACCTTGCCGTAGTGCAAGAAATTGCTGAAAGTTGTAGATGTGGCCGGTATGCAGACCAGACTTCCCACCATCGATTCCATCTACACCACGCTGCCTCAGAAAAGCTTCCAACATAATCAAAGACTTATCACATTCCTTTTCCCAAGTCTACAAGTGCATTCGTTCCCAATGCCAATTTAGATGTCATATAATCCATGGGATACAAATTAACCCCATAAAGAAAATCCTTGCTAGCTGTCCCAGCATATTTTAAACAACGTTACTCATCCAAACTCCAGGATTCCAATCATTACTGGCAATGACTTCAGTCCAAGACTCCAACAGCACAGTCTGGAGCAAATAATGAGAGATGTTTCAAGTCGCTGACTTTCATCAATAAAAAGCTCATGTGTTCATCTGTTTTTAGTCACTTGCACACATCCATCTCCTACCTTGTTGGGCACAAAGTGTGCGTTGATGCACTGTATCAATTCCTGTGTATCAGGTGCTTCCAGCTCACCACGGATCACGACCTGCAGCAGGAGATGAAACAGCAGAATGAAAGACAAAGGCATCAGACCAGACCATTATATCTAGCTATTGTCAATATTAATCATGTTTTGAGATTTGTAAAGACAGTTCAAGCTGAGCACAGCAGTCAATGTGCTTTAGAGAGTTTTTTGATGTCTGCAGCTTTCCCGACCCCTTCAAAGATATCTGGCTACTTGTCCATTATTCAGTCTTAAATGATCAGAAACATCTTTCCCAAACATTGGGAACATTGAATGTCATTTTGTTCAATCCTCATCACAAATTTCAGTCCTCATCAACCAACTCTAACCCTTCCTGGCCATGGCCTTAGGCTGAGCTAGACTCACAAACAGTCTCTAGTGCAGAGCTTCTGCCCAGATAGTTACATCATGAAGACTTACTTCAAGTCCACAATATTGGTCATCTCTAAACTACCTTCTAACATTTGTGTCTGAAACACTCACTTTAGACAAGAGATCTGTGCCGTCAACGATTAAAACAAAGTCCTCAGGTCCCTGGGATGATAATAATAATAATAATAATACATTTTATTTAATGGGCGCCTTTCAGACATCTCAAGGACACCTTACATAGTAATCGGAATAACATATAATCGGAATATAACAAGTAATAAAGACATCACAGAGGCACAAATTAAAAACAGAATTCAATCCAAAAACAGAAAATCAAAAACACAGTGTGAAGAGAGAGCAGCGGCAGCCAAAGCGCGCCAGCGTCCACTCTCTCTTCACGGCAGCCATCTTGGACACAGACCTACAGGACTACAATTAGACAAAAAAATCATCCCCCCACAGTGGATAGCACTGTGGGGGAAGGCACAATGTCCAGTCCCCACCCCATGTTCACCCCAAAGTCAGGCCTATTGAGGCCACCGCAATTGCCTCTACGGAGGCCCGATGTCCCTGGCTGTTCTCACCGGGTGGTCTTGCCCCGGCGTCGGGAGAGTCCTTTCGGCGGCTGGGCCACCTGGAACAGCCGCTTCCTGGTTGGAGCCCGCGGCTGCCGAAGCCGACAAGGCCGCGCCGGTTTGGAGCTCCCAGGCTCCCGATGAAAAAGTCGGCGCCGCCTCTCCGCACTGCCGCCTCTCCGCACGCCGCCTCTCCGCTCTGCAGACCCGCAGCCCGGAGATGTTGCTCTCGGCGGTCCAGCGCGGCGACCCAGGCAAGGCGTCGCCCTCTCCACTCCGCTCCAGCGCTTCAACGCTGTGCCGCCGCCGAGGCCGAGGTGCTGGGCGGTCCCCGCCAGGAAACGGCGCTCCAAGCCCGCTGGTAGGCCACGAGGACGGGTCGACAGGCAGCCCGGAGAAAAGGCTGCCACACCGACCAGGTAGGGACCTAGAAATAAAGTTTACACCTACCCCCCACATTAAAAAGACCATATCCCCTACAAACAAAAAACAGGACTCACTAAAAACTATTTAAAAAAACGAATTTAAAACGGACGGCTGCTGGCTAGCAGCCGTTCACCAAGATGGCTCCTCCTCCTCCTTGATGGCTCCTCCTCCTCCTTGATGATGCTTCTTTAACCAAGCATTCAATCAATTGTCTTTGTAAATTACCATTTTTTCTACTGATTAAGTTCCTTGGGACAATTTTTTATGCAAAGGGCCATTCAGGATTGTTATTGCATCTCACAAAATGCCATTATTTTTCACTCAGTCAATGCGCTCTTGTTTAATGGTAAGGAATTGTAACATGATCTCTGTTCACTTACTTAATCTCACTGACAAAAACAATTCACAAGTAGTCCCGTACAAAGGAGAATAATAGCTGGGCAGAGTTCCAGTTCAAAATCTCCCTCGTATGAGTGCAGTTGTAGGGGAAGAGCTGGATCTGACATGTCAGGACTTGGGACTACTTGGCCAAAATCTGGCTCATCCTCATTATCCATGGTCACACCATGAAGGCAAGCCGGTGGAATGACATACCATATGACAACTGGTGCTCAAGGGACTAAATAGCAGTGAGGAATCAGAACTCTCAGGAAATATGCAGAGGAGGAGAAAAGGAAAAGAGAAAACACAAAGATAAACTTGCCAAAGCACAGAGGAAAGACAGTTGAGGTCTCCTACTGATGTGTCACATTGAGCTGTAGGACTGCAAGAGTTGAGCCTATCACTATAGACAGCCAAAGGCCCCAAGGCAGTCATGGATGGGGAAATAAATTCATTCAAATTCCTAAGAATAAAAGGCTAACCTCAGCCATTCTGAAAGGCAGACACAAAGTGCTGGAGTTAGGCAGCATCATCTCTGGAGAAAAGGGATGGGTGACGTTTCAGGTCACAACCTTTCCTCAGGTCTTTTTGAGTCTGACGAAAGGTCCCGACACAAATCGTGGCCCATACTTTTCTCCACAGATGCTTCCTAACCTGCTGAGTTACTCCAGCACTTTATGTCCACCTTTGGAATAAACCAGCATCTGCAGTTCTTTGTTTCTGCATTCTGAAAGGCAGTTATGATGAGGGAGAAGAGATGGGGAGGATCCTCTGAAACCAGCAGGAAAGTCGACTTCGTAATCATGTGCTTGCCATAACACACAGTCTCTTTTTCAGGCTAAAGGGTAACAAACAAATTTGCATTGTTACACTTAATTCATAGCTGGCATTTAACTTTAATATCAATCGTTTAATTACCGTTATGTATCACAAACTTCCAGTCCAGCTAATTAAAATATACACAGCTAGAACTGGTTATGGCTTAGTCTGAAACTGTGAAACTGCAACCTTAATTTATGAAGCCATTCAACAAAACATTCTTAAGCAATAAAAGTAGGAGGAAATGGAAGACGTTCAGGGAGGCAGAGTATCTAGGGTAAAAAATAAGGTATATGGGGCAGCATAGCAATGTAAAGCAGGGAGCTAAGTCTCTGAAATGTCTGCAATTCCACAGAGAACCAGCAGCTTTCACTCAGACATTTGAAATAACCATATAACCATATAACAATTACAGCACGGAAACAGGCCATCTCGACCCTTCTAGTCCGTGCCGAACACGTATTCTCCCCTAGTCCCATATACCTGCTCTCAGACCATAACCCTCCATTCCTTTCCCGTCCATATAACTATCCAATTTATTTTTAAATGATAAAAACAAACCTGCCTCCACCACCTTCACTGGAAGCTCATTCCACACAGCCACCACTCTCTGAGTAAAGAAGTTCCCCCTCATGTTACCCCTAAACTTCAGTCCCTTAATTCTCAAGTCATGTCCCCTTGTTTGAATCTTCCCTACTCTCAGTGGGAAAAGCTTATCCACGTCAACTCTGTCTATCCCTCTCATCATTTTAAAGACCTCTATCAAGTCCCCCCTTAACCTTCTGCGCTCCAAAGAATAAAGCCCTAACTTGTTCAACCTTTCTCTGTAACTTAGTTGCTGAAACCCAGGCAACATTCTAGTAAATCTCCTCTGTACTCTCTCTATTTTGTTGACATCCTTCCTATAATTAGGCGACCAAAATTGTACACCATACTCCAGAATTGGCCTCACCAATGCCTTGTACAATTTTAACATTACATCCCAACTTCTATACTCAATGCTCTGATTTATAAAGGCCAGCACACCAAAAGCTTTCTTTACCACCCTATCTACATGAGATTCTACTTTCAGGGAACTGTGCACAGTTATTCCCAGATCCCTCTGTTCACCTGCATTCTTCAATTCCATACCATTTACCATGTACGTCCTATTTTGATTTGTCCTGCCAAGATGTAGCACCTCACACTTATCAGCATTAAACTCCATCTGCCATCTTTCAGCCCACTCTTCCAACTGGCATAAATCTCTCTGTAGACTTTGAAAATCTACTTCATTATCCACAACCCCACATATCTTAGTATCATCTGCATACTTACTAATCCAATTTACCACACCATCATCCAGATCATTGATGTACATGACAAACAACAGTGGACCCAACACAGATCCCTGTGGCACCCCACTAGTCACTGGCCTCCAACCTGACAAACAACCATCCACCATTCAGCCACTGTTGAATCCATCTTGCTACTCCACCATTAATACCCAACCATTGAACCTTCTTAACCAACCTTCCATGAGGAACCTTGTCAAAGGCCTTACTGAAGTCCATATCTACAACATCCACTGCTTTACCCTCATCAATTTCCCGAGTAACCTCTTCAAAAAATTCAAGAAGATTAGTCAAACATGACCTTCCAGGCACAAATCCATGTTGACTGTTCCTAATCAGACCCTGTTTATCCAGATGCTTATATATATTATCTCTAAGTATCCTTTCCATTAATTTGCCCACCACTGACGTCAAACTAACAGGTCTATAATTGCTAGGTTTATTCTTAGACCCCTTTTTAAACAATGGAACAACATGCGCAGTACGCCAATCCTCCGGTACTATTCCCGTTTCTAATGACATTTGAAATATTTCTGTCATAGCCCCTGCTATTTCTACACTAACTTCCCTCAATGCCCTAGGGAATATCCTGTCCGGACCTGGAGACTTATCCACTTTTATATTTCTCAAAAGTGTCAGTACTTCCTCTTCTTTGAATCTCATAGTTTCCATAGCTACTCTATTTGTTTCCCTTACCTCACATAATTCAATATCCTTCTCCTTGGTGAATACCGAAGAAACGAAATTGTTCAATATCTCCCGCATCTCTTTTGGCGCTGCAGATAGCTGTCCACTCTGACTCTCTAATGGACCAATTTTATCCCTTGTTGTCCTTTTGCTATTAATATAGCTGTAGAAACCCTTTGGATTTACTTTCACCTTACTTGCCAAAGCAACCTCATATCTTCTTTTAGCTTTTCTAATTTCTTTCTTAAGATTCTTTTTACATTCTTTATACTCCTCAGGCACCTCATTTACTCCATGCTGCCTATAATTATTGTAGATCTCTCTCTTTTTCCGAACCAAGTATCCAATTTCCCTTGAAAACCATGGCTCTTTCCAATTTTTACTATTTCCTTTCAACCGAACAGGGACATAAAGATTCTGTACTCTTAAAATTTCACCTTTAAATGTACTCCATTTCTCTTCCACATCTTTCCCATAAAACAAACTGTCCCAATTTACTTGTTTTAAATCCTTTCGCATCTCCTCAAAGTTAGCCTTTCTCCAATCAAAAATCTCAACCCGAGGTCCAGTTCTGACCCTCTCCATAATTATATTGAAACTAATGGTATTGTGATCACTGGTCCCGAACTGTTCCCCAAACAGGGGGATCTGCAGACAGAGCTCACGGACCCTGCGTGAAGTTTGACCTGTGAGTCCCTTTGCTTCAATCAGAAATATTCAGACGCATTCAAAACACTTGGATAGTAACAGCGGGGCACAAATTTACTGTCAAAGGATTTCTTGACAGTATTATGGGTGCGGCTTGTTCTGGCCTAACCTCAGATCAGTTCCTGGATGCAGTCAATCCTTGAGCTCAATTTGTGGATCTGAACCAACTGAGAACAGAACAATTCTGGTATCTGAGTGGCGTGTGTGGGTCCCCTTTAACAAAATCTGATGCATGATGTGGAGATAAGTTTTACACATAGATTCATAGAGTCCTACAGCATGGAAACAAGCCCTTCGGCCCAACTTGTCCATGCCGACCAAGATGCCCCATCTCTACTCGTCCCATCTGCCTGTGTTTGACCCTTATCTCTCCAAACCTTTATTATCCAAGTACCTGTCTTTAGACTTTAGAGATACAGTGCGGAAACAAGCACCGGCTCACCGAGTCTGCACCGACCAGTGATCACCTTGTACCCTCGTTCTATCCTACACACTAGGGACAATTTATAGAAGCCAATTAACCTACAACCCTGCACGTCTTTGGAATCTGCAAACATACTAATCATGCCTTGTACATTCTCATTTATTTTAATCACAAACAGTAATGGGCCCAACACTGATCCTGGAGGCACACCACTAGTCACAGGCTTCTGGTCCGAAAAACAACCCCCCTCCACTGCTTCCTTCCATGTGGCTGCTAAGAAGATCGGAGCCCATGGTGTTAGAAGCAAGGTACTACAATGAATAGAAGATTGGCTGAATGGCAGAAGGCAAATAATTTGAATAAAGATTACCTTTTCTGGCTAGTTGCTAGTGACTAGTTGTGTTCTGCAGGGATCCGTGTTGGATCCGTAATTTCTCACATTAGACGTCAATGATCAGGAGGAAGGAATTGATGACATCGTGGCCAGGTTTACGGACAATTCAAAGATAGGTGAAGGCAGTGTTGAGGAAGCAGGGACTCTGCAGAAGGTCTTGAGCAGGTTGGGAAAGTGGGCAACGAAGAGGCAAATGGAATACAGCTGAGCAAAGTGTCAAGTCATGCATTGGTAGAAGAAATAAAGGCATTGACCACTTTCTAAATGGGGAGAAGATTCATAAATCAGAGGGGAAAGGAACTTGAGAGTGCTGGTGCAGAAATCCCCAAAAGGTTAATTTGCAGATTGAGTTAGTGATAGGAAGGTAAATGCAATAATAGTATTCATTTCGAGGTGACTAGAATATTAAAGGAAGGATGTAATGCTGAGCCATTTGTGTCCAGGAGTGTCTGCTCCTTGTGGCTTATAAAAGGAAGGCAGAAACTCGGGTAGCGGCCTATTGGAAGCAAATTCTTTGACAGAATTTGTGTTGCGGCCAAGTGCTGTGTTTGAAGGTACGTGTACAGGCTTTGATTCATGAGGCTGTAACTCATGAGCCTTCGGCAAGGAGGATGAGTGGAGGGTGATGGCTGGATAAGGTAAGAACATAGAGCAGTACAGCATAGGAACGATGCTTAGGCCTACAATGTTTGTGCCGAATGTGATGCCAAGTTAAACTGGGCCAAGTCTGCTTTTCTTTTGTGTTTTTCCTTGGTCTCAGTGTGGTAGGGATGTCAGTTAGACCTCCAGCAGAATGTGGGAAGTCAGGTAGACTTCCAGTGGCCCTGAGGACTGCACCTGTGGGAAGTGCATCCAGCTCCTGGTGTCACACATACGGTGCAGGCAGAAAGTAGATGGGTGACCACTAAGAAAGGGTGTAAGCAGAGAGCACAGGATCTCAGGGCATGGACATTGTTGCTGTTATGGTAACCTGGCTAAGGGAGGGATAGAACTGGCAGCTTAATGTTCCAGGGTACAGGTGCTACGGATGAAATAGAGGTGGGGTAAAAGAGGAGGGGCAATTGCTTTATTGATTGTGGAACATCACGGCAATTTACAAGATGGCCTTACCGGAGAATTGTTCAGTGAGCCTATGTCAGTGGAGTTGCGTAATAAAAAGGGGATAATCACGTTGGGATTGTAACATCGGCCCCCAAATAGTAAACGGGAATTATAAGAACAAATATGCCGGGAGATAGCAGGCAGCTGCAAGTCAAATAGGGTGGCCATAATGATTCTAACCTTCCTAATAAAGACGGGCTGCCAGAGCGCCGAGGGCTTAGACAGGATGAAATTTATCAAGTGTTTTCAGGAACGATTCCTCAGACAATACGTAGAGGGCCCAATAAGGGCACTAAAGCTTGACCTACTCTCAGGGAATTGGACAGCATAAGTAACTGAAATGACAACAAGCCCTTTGGGACCAGCGTCGACAGCTGTAAAATAGCTATGGATAAGAATGGAGGTGGTCCCCAGTTTAAGTTCTAAATTGGGGTAAGGCCAACTTTGGTTGTAATAGATAGGAGTTGGTTGTTTGCAGGCAAAAGGACATCTGGAAAGTGAGAAGTTTTTAAAAGTGAACAGTGGAAGTTCAAGGTCTGCATGTTCCTGTAAGAGTGAGGTGGGAATAAAGAACCCTGGATGATGAGAGAAATTGAGGCTCTGGTCAGGAAAAAGGCGGAGACCTAGGTTAGGAATAGGCAGCTGGGATGGGGGGGATATAGGTGTAAAGGAGATTGAAGAGCATATCTAAGAAGAAAATCAGGTGGGCAAGAGGAGATAGCAGGGGCAGGACTCAAGGGCCTGAGCGAGAGGGAGAGAAATGATGTGAGGGAGAGAAATGTTTAAAATGATGAAGGGAATGGATAGGATGCATACACAGTCTTTTCCCAGGGTAGAGGAATCAACAACCAGAAGATGTAGATTTAAGGTAAAGGGGAAAGCTAGGAAGGCTAGGAGTAACTTTTTCACATGGAGTGTGGTGGATGTATGCAACAAGCTGCTAGAGGAGTTAGGTGAGGCAGCTAAATAATAACATTTAAATGACATTCGGACAAGTACATGGATAGAAAAGGTTTAGAGGGATATGAACTATGCGTGGGCAAATGGAACTAGTTTAGATGGAGAATCTTGGTCGGCATGAACCAGTTGATCCGAAGAACCTGTTTCCGTGCCGTATGACTCTATGCTCCTAACATTCCTTCCTCAACTAATGTTAGCTAAAAAACAGATGAGCAGGTTATTAAAAAAAACATAGACATTTTCATCACAGAGGGTGGCCAACCATAAAAAGCCGTTTAGGATCATCCCAATTCCCATTTCCCCATCACAGTCCCGCAGGTTATGGATGTTAGTTGCTCATCTCAGTAAATTTCTACCTACATTGATTTCAAGACTTTGGGATCTTCGACACTATGAATGATTTTGTTTTTACCTGCAATATTCCATGAGTTATCCAAGCTATTTATCTACTAATTATTGACCATTCTGCTAAGAGAACTGGGACCTTCCTACTTGACCTTTCTGGGCTTCCTACAGAATAAAGTCATACACAGTTACAGCATGGAAACAGGCCCTTCAGCCTACCATTAGTTATTCATTTACAATAACTTTGCATTAATCCCATTTTTCTTTCTCCCCAGATTCTCACCAACCCTGCAGATTCCATCACACCTACACGCCAGGGTCAATTCATAGTCGCCATTTAACTTGCAAACCCACATGCTTTTGGAATGTGGGAGAAAACCAGAAAAATTGCAGGTCTACGACAAAGTTCAGATAAAGAGTCAAGATGCAAAATGTTAACGGTTTCTCTTTCCACAGATTTTGCTTGACTTACTGAGTTTTTCCAGCATTTTCTGTTTTTGTTGTATGTGCAATGAAGCTTTGATTTCAAAGGGAGATATACATATTGGATAGTTATTTTGTTCCCCAGAGAGTAGTGAGCATTTCTAGTTATTGCAACCTGTGCAAGCTTACTACTTTGCCCATGAAAGAAGACTCAATATGTTCATAACTGACCTGACCTATTCACATCATTAAGTTAAGTCTCTTAACAAAATCAGAAAAGCTGGGAATAAGCAACATCTGTGCTGAGGGAAACAGAATTAAAGTATCAGGCCTATGACCCTTCATTTGAACTCCAAATTTCCAGCATATATTGTTTTTGCTTTGCAATTTTCTGCAATATATGTGGATTTTGTAATATTGGATGTGTACCTGTCAAAAAAGTTCCACATGACTTCATGTTTTCTCTGTATTTATTGTTACAGTGTTGAATGGAATCAGGGATGCAAAAGAATGTCTTGCGCTGGACGTTCTTTTGTTTAATGAAGCATCTGATTTTCTGACTATCGTCCAATACCTTAAGCGAGTGATATTTATTATGGTGTCAGAAGTGGTGATTAATGGGCGAGATGGGCCATTGAGTAACGTTGAGATCAGTTTCAATATTTAATGAAATTAGCATTGACATTGGATTGGTTCCCCCTTATAGCAATTGGATTGCTTCCCCTGGGTTTTTCTCAGAGGATTTTTGCTTCTCAGGAAATCGTCAGATGCAGAGATAAGATGGATTTGGTGACAGGTCTCTGAGTATCCAATGCTGAAACATTCGGCGTTATAGAACATAGACCAGTTTGGCTTTCTCTGTCCATCTGTTTGGCATGCTCCTGTATACTTTTCCAGCCTTTTGTAATATGCTTCTTTGTTTAAATTGTATTAAGCAATCATTTTGTAAGGGTTGGTTAACTCACATTTCATTATATTCAGCAGGGAATTCTGAGATCCTGGAATGGAGATTCAGAAAGCGTGCAGTAGTATTAATGGTCCCATTTAGAATTGCTAATTTGATGAGAAACGTAATCATAATTGCACATCAGTTATGCCATTCAGTTCTGAAGAAGGTTACCAGATTGAGATATAAATCTGTCTATACTGACGTCTGTTTTATAAATAACACCAGATAAATTCTGTCCCTTTGCAATGATGCGGTTCAAATTCAGCTCCAGCCCTGAGGCCTGGACCAACCAGAAAGAAAAAAAATAAAAGAAATACTTACACTTATAAACTGTCCTTCACAAGCCCAGGCCCCAAGGGACTTTATAGAGCATAAAGTATTAACATTTAATCAGTGTTGTAGTGTACGAAACACAGCAGCCTATTTATTCCCATAAACATCAAATGATAATCTGTTGCAGTAATGTTGGCGAAGGGAGAAAAAAAAATGGATAGGACACACAGCCATAGTAGGTGGTGAAGGCAGAGACTGATACTTAAGAACTATATGGACAAGGAACTAAATCATCAAGACACAGAAGGACACCACAGTGACGCAGCTGGTGGAGCTGTTGCTTCACGGTGACAGAGACCCAGGTTCGATCCTGACCTTGAGTGCAGTCTGTGTGGAGTTTGCATATTCTCCCTGTAACAGGGTACTCTGATTTTTTCCCACATTCCCACAGATGTGCGTGGTTGTAGGTTTAATTGGCTTCTGTCAAAATGCCTCGGTGTTAGGAGAAAGTGACATAACAAAGAACTAGGGCGATCGATGGTTGACGTGGACTCAGTGGGCCTGTTTCCATGCCGTTTCTTTCAATGAAAAAGACTACTAACCAAGTCCTGCTAAATGGGATTAGTACTGATGTGTACTTGATGGTCAACATGGCTATGGCAGGTTAAAAGGTCCGGTTTTGTGCTGCGAGGATTCCAATGGTCACTGGCAAATTGTCTCAACATTTTCCCCAATATCTGAAATATGGAAATATGGATGATCAGTGTTGGAAAGATGGGAAACCTGGGAACATTTCATGGAACCCCCACTTTGGGAACCATACTGGTCCCATTTTGTTGCATGGTTCTTGATGTAAACATTATAGTCCTGCTTGTAATATATTTTTGACTAACTTTACTTTTTTTAGTGGAGGAGTTATGGTTTGGGGTTCACACACTTGAATAGGTACAATCTAATTATCTTTAAAACATGAATTAAAATGCATAGATCATTCATGGGTAGTTAATAGAAATGTGAAGAGATTAAAAAGTGAGAGCAGTCAGATTAGAGTAAATGTGTATTTGATGGTAGGTGCAGGCTCAGTGGACTGAGCACTGCTTCCTTGCTGTATAACTCTAAGACGGCAACATTCTCCTCACAACTATATACATGTGTCTAAATTGGGAGATGTAAGAGACCAAAGATGGTGGAATCTGTGGAGAGCTATATTCAGAAAGCTGCCCCATCAACTGCCACAACACAAAAGCACTCCAGGGAACCTCCAATGTTGACTCAATCTGAAGAAGGGTTTCCTGAAGGGTCAACCACTCCTTCTCTCCAGCGATGCTGCCTGTCCCACTGAGTTACTCCAGATTTTTGTGTCTATCTCCAATATTGATCGCTGACTTGTATCAGGTCTATCTCAACCCAGGAAAACTCTGTGATTATCGCCATCTTCTTGGCTAATCTGGTGAACCAGTACTCCTCCATAATGAACATCTCCCAGAACACAAACTGGACTGCCTGACAAACATTACAGCGATGAGGCATAGGCATCCTGAAGTGAGTGACTCGCTCTATGATTAATAAAGCTAAGCATTAGTCAGGATGGAATATTCGTCTACTTTCCTGGAAGAGTGCAGTCCCAACCTCACTTCAATATACACCACTCCAAATAATTACTTTCTCTACCATTCAGTGCACCATGGTGTACCAGGTCACAAAACCATGCACTGGATTAGTACAGATGTATACTTGATGGTCAACATGGCTATGGCAGGCCAAAGGGGCCTGGTTTTGTGCTGTGAGGAGGCCTGCGATATGGCAGGTAACTCAGTCATTACATTCTGTGCACCATAGGATGGTATGTAGCACGGTGGCTGCAATATTTTAACAGAAATTCAGAGATTATGCTAAACCATCTTCACAATCTGCTACTATCTTGTGCATTTCTTACATTCTTTGAACACTTTCAGTTATTCAGGTAAAGAAAGGGACATAGAAAAATAGATGTTTGACTAAGCAGGATGGTCGGAAGCAGGAAGCACCTTATGAAACCTCCACAAATATTTCCAAACTCAGCTGGCAGTCTAAGCCCGGTCATATAAAGGGTTCTGAAATGACGTAAAACCTGTTAATCCCACATGCAGCTACACTTGGGAATGATCCCGACATGAAAATTGCTGGGAGTTCAACGATTTAAAATTTGTGCCAAGAAAGTGTTACGGGCGGCAAATGTAAGAAGCTGCTTAATGAGGGGAATTTTGAAAAGTAAATCGGTAAAGGAAAAGTCCGGAGATTAATAACTGGGCGGACTAACCGATTGGTGTATGATGAGAACACGATATCCTTCTTCCTATTATAAAATCCCATAATTATAAACAATTGTTTTACTTAATTCTCAGCTATATAGTAGAAACAAGGAACTGCGGATCTTAGTTTACAAACGAGGACATCATTTTCTGGAGTAACTCAGCAGGTCAGTTGCTCCAGCACTTTGTGTCCCAGCTGTATGGATCAGAATGCAAATATAAAATACTCAACTTTTAAGGATGCCATCACCTCCAGCATTGCAGGGAATTTCCCAGCTTTGGAGACTCCTGCACGTGTATTGCTCTCTGCACTCCCAGCCACAATGCTACTACGTTACACAGTGTGAATGAGACAGATCAACTAATTGCTGTCTTAACATCAACAGTAATCTTGCACCAAGGTGAGGAACGTCCAGGAGCCAAACTACAAATGCAGCATAATTCCTTGGATTAATCACAATACTGAGTAGGTCTCATCCACAAAAAACAAATTTACCTTTCTTCTTCTACAAATAAAAATAGTTCTGCTCTGTACTCATCACTTCCCACCAAAACCCCAGGTACCTTCCCTTGCAACGGCAGAAGATGCAACACCTGCCCTACACCTCCTCCCTCGTCTGTCCAGAGATCCCAACAGTCCTTTCAGGTTAGGCAGAGATTCGCTTGCACCTCCTCCAAACTCATCGACTGTATCTGTTGTTCAAGATGAGGACTCTTATACATCGGCGAGCCCAAACGTGGATTCAGATTCAGATTCAGATTCATTCAGATTCAACTTTAATTGTCATTGTCAGTGTACAGTACAGTGACAACGAAATGCAGTGGATGGCTGATTGTTTTGCTGATCACCTTCGCTCAGCCCGCCTGAACCTACCTGATCTCCCGGTTGCCAAACACTTTAATTCTCCTTCCCATTCCCACACAGACCTTTCTGTCCTAGGTCTCCTCCATTGTCAGAGTGAGGCTAAAGGCAAATTGGAGGAACAGCATCTCATATTTTGCTTGTTGAGCCTAAATGGTATGAATATTGATTTCTCTCACTTCACGTAGCCCCAGCATTCCCTCTCTCTCTCTATCCCTCCCCCACCCAAGTCACACTAGCTTCTCGTTTTCACCCAACAAACAGCTAACAATGGCCTGTTTCCTTTATCACCGTTACCTGTTTTGCATATCTTTTGGTCTTGGTCTTTATCTCACCACATCATCGTCTATATCTCTCGTTTCCCTTACTCCTAACCAGTCTGAAGAAGGGTCTCGACCCGAAACGTCACCAATTCCTTCTCTTCAGAGATGCTGCCTGTCCCACTGAGTTACTCCAGCTTTTTGTGTCTATGCTCTGTATTCCTTTCTCCTTGTAGAGAGTTGAGCTTTGTGGAGTGAAATGTGGAGGTGCTGCCGGAAGCCTGCATTCGAGGAAGCAAGGACCTCAAGGCTTCTGGCTTTGCAGTGACCTGCTGCATCAAGTAATTTCCCAAGCTGCAGATCAGTATTTTAGCAAGCTGAGTTTTTTATGAGAGCTCCTCTACCATGGGAAATATTGGATTAAATGCTTTGGGATAAATCGGAGGTAATTTGCCATAAAGGGTCAAGTATTTGTGCCCCTCTTTATTTTTAGTTTAGTTTAGAGATCAAGTGTGGAAACAGGCCCTTCGGCCCTCCGAGTCCGCACCAACCAGCGATCCCCGCACGTTAACTCTATCCTACTCACACTAAGGACAATTTATCATTTAAACCAAGCCAATTAACCTACAAACCTGTATGTCTTTAGAGTGTGGGAGGAAACCCAAGATCTCGGAGAAAACCCACGAGGTCACGGGGAGAACGTACAAATCCGTACAGACAGCACCCGTAGTCAGGATCGAACCTGGATCTCTTGCATTGTAAGGCAGCAACTCTCAGCTGCGCCAACATGCTGCCCATGTTAGCCTTTATTTGGATTTAGAATTGGGCAAATCTCTGACCAAAATTTGCACTGTGGGCAGAGCAAGTGAACAATACTTCAAAGATCGGAAGCTTTTCACTTCTGCAGGTCACGTGCTTCAGACTGGATGAAAGCACTTGCAACCGTATTACAAGCACAGTCTTGGAGCCAAAGTCTGTGGGAAAGTGAAATGGCATGCCTGCGTTACAATGAATCAAATGAAAATAAACCAAAATAAATTTTACAGCTTAAACTGCTTCAGGCCCCATTAAAATTATAATGACTATGATCTGAAAACCGATCATTTGAACAGACAGCAACATTGTCCCAAATTAATTCCATTATTACTATCACTAACAGAGACCCATTAAATTACACGGGTGTGATTTAATGTGGCTCCTGTCTGATTGCTCACCCTGTCTGTCAACTCTGCTTCATCCAAAGCTTGCTGCTTGCAAAGTAGCATATTATGAAGAACTGTCTCAGTCATGACCAATGAAGATACAATGTTAAATTGTAACAGAATTAAACTCATGAGGGTTGAGGATGCAGTTGCCAACCAATTAGGAAATACCTTGGGTCTATTTAGGCCAGCTTCCAGTGAGATCCTTTTGTCTATGAGGCATCATGGAACATTTCAGTTCTTTTTGTTCTGGTGAATGGGAGTTTCGAAGTCACCAATGCTCATACAAATATGTTACCGCCTTCGATGGTAACACAAAGGCAATTCAGTTTGTTCGAGAAAATCAGCAATTCGAGCAATTCAGTTTGTTCAAGAAGAGTCAGGTCATTCAGCTCAAATTCAAGCATTCTACCTGATTTGATATATATATATATATATATACTATATATATATATATGTGTGTGTGTGTATATCTATATTACTAAAAGTCTGTTCTTGACCGGTTTTGGCCATCTGTGCTGCGATTTCCGAGAGAACGCCGCCACCTACGGCCGTCATTTTTGGCCACCTTGCTCAGAGCCCCCCTCCGCCGCATGTGTGTCGAGGATTTTTCCCGTCGATTAAAAATGACAGAGATTTTTTACAAAATTCCCCATTCTCTCTGCTGCCCCCGCTGGCGGCAGGGGGGAGGGACTATAAAACTAGGAAGTGGTGTGCCTCAATCAGTGTCTGCAAGCTGGAGGAAGGCAGAGGGTCACGTTTCTCTGAGCTGTGAATAACACTGAACACATGTCCACTCAAATGTAAGTGCCCTTAATGGTTCTAAAATGCTTGCAGAATGTGTCTATTGGTTCTAAAGCTTGCAAAAATATGTCTATTGGTTCTAAAGCTTTCAAAAAATGTCTATTGGTTCTAAAGCTTGAATGTGTGTGAATGTGTGTGAATGTGTGTGAGTGATTGGTGGTGGTCGGAGGGGCCGTAGGCGCAGATTGGCAGCCACGCTTCCGTCAGTCTGCCCTACAGAAGTAGCTTACCACCACCGAGTGTGACTGAGGAGTGAATGAATAATGCGATGTAAAGCGCCTTGAGTATTAGAAAGGCGCTATATAAATCCCATCCATTATTATTATTATTATTAAAGCTTGCAAAAATATGTCTATTGGTTCTAAAGCTGGCAAAAATATGTCTATTGGTTCTAAAGCATGCAAAAAAAATGTCTATTGGTTCTAAAGCTTGCAAAAAAAAGTCTATTGGTTCTAAAGCTGGCAAAAAGTGTCTATTGGTTCTAAAGCTTGCAAAAAGTGTCTCTATTGCTTCTAAAGCTTGCAAAAAAAGTGTCGATTGCTTCTAAAGCTTGCAAAAAGTGTCTCTATTGCTTCTAAAGCTTGCAAAAAAATGTCTATTGCTTCTAAAGCTTGCAAAAAAATGTCTATTGCTTCTAAAGCTTGCAAAAAAATGTCTATTGATTCTAAAGCTAGCAAAAAAATGTCTATTGGTTCTAAAGCTTGCAAAAAAATGTCTATTGGTTCTAAAGCTTGCAAAAAATGTCTATTGGTTCTAAAGCTTGCAAAAAAAATGTCTATTGGTTCTAAAATGGTTCATACTAGCACTCCAGAAAGCGTGCCCCCCGGTTGGCTTGGCTTGGGTGTGTCTTGAAATTGAAAGGCACTACTTACTGCAAATGGTGGCATGAAGTTGAAAGGCACTACTTACTGCAAATGATGGCTTGGGAGCTTTGGCTTGAAGTTGAAAGGCACTATTACTGCAAATGGTGGCTTGGTTGCTTTGGCTTGAAGTTGAAAGGCACTACTTACTGCAAATGGTGGCTTGGGTGTGGCTTGAAGTTGAAAGACACCACTTACTGCAAACGGTGGCTTGGGTGTGACTTGAAGTTGAAAGACACCACTTACTGCAAATGGTGGCTTGGGTGTGGCTTGAAGTTGAAAGACACCACTTACTGCAAATGGTGGCTTGGGTGTGGCTTGAAGTTGAAAGACATCACTTACTGCAAATGGTGGCATGAAGTTGAAAGGCACTACTTACTGCAAATGGTGGATTGGTTGCTTTGGCTTGAAGTTGAAAGGCACTACTTACTGCAAATGGAGGCTTGGGAGCTTTGGCTTGAAGTTGAAAGGCACTACTTACTGCAAATGGTGGCTTGGGAGCTTTGACTTGAAGTTGAAAGGCACTATTACTGCAAATGGTGGCTTGGTTGCTTTGGCTTGAAGTTGCAAGGCACTACTTACTGCAATGATGGCTTGGGTGTGGCTTGAAGTTGAAAGGCACTACTTACTGCAAATGGGGGGCGTGGGTGCTTTGGCTTGAAGTTGAAAGGCACTACTTACTGCAAATGGTGGCTTGGTTGCTTTGGCTTGAAGTTGAAAGACACTACTTACTGCAAATGGTGGCTTGGGAGCTTTGAAGTTGAAAGGCACTACTTACTGCAAATGGTGGCTTGGGAGCTTTCAAGTTGAAAGGCACTACTTCCTGCAAATGATGGCTTGGGTGTGCCTTGTGTGTGGCTTGAAGTTGAAAGACACCACTTACTGTAAATGGTGGCATGAAGTTGAAAGGCGCTACTTACTGCAAATTGTAGCTTGGGTGCTTTGGCATGAAGTTGAAAGGCATTACTTACTGCAAATGGTAGCATGAAGTTGAAAGGCACTACTTACTGCATATGGTGGCATGAAGTTGAAAGGCACTACTTACTGCAAGTGGTGGCTTGAGAGCTTTGGTTTGAAGTTGAAAGGCACTACTTACTGCAAATGGTGGCTTGGGTGCATTGGCTTGTAGTTGAAAGGCACCACTTACTGCAAATTGTGGCATGAGGTTGAAATGCACTACTTACTGCAAATGGTGGCTTGGGTGCTTTGGCTTGAAGTTAAAAGGCACTACTGTAAATGCACTTACTTCCTGTTTGCACTGTATATTGATTTTAGATAAAACGCTACCACTTACGGCTGTGATTTTTGGCCATCTTACTCAATCCCCCTCTGCTGAGCAGGTGCAGAGAATTCTTCCCATCAATGAAAAATAAAAGTGTTATTAGTTTTTTTTTAAATGTTGAGAATCTCTCTCCTGTCAATCACTCCATGAAAGCCACACCTTTTCCGGTGGGGGGGGAGGGGTTATAAAACCCGGAAATGTGGGTGTGGCTCAGTCTCTGCAAGATGGAGGAGGGAGAGGTCACGACTCGCTGTCTTTAGTGGCTTTGCACCCTACTTCAAATGGTATGAAACTGCACTTGAATTTGGTGGCCTTGCACCCTGCTAGAAGTGGTAAGAAACTGCACTTGAATTTGGTGGCCTTATACCCTGATTGAAATAGAATTTCAAGGATTAGCCGTGAGTCAACTACCAGCCCACCAGCCGTGAGTGAGTGAGTTGCCAGCACAACAGGCTTGATTGACTGAGATGCCAGCCCAAGAATCCATTTGGCGCACAATTTGCATACTGGCCCCCTGGAAACCAGTCCCTTCAGCCCACAACACCCATACTAGCGCTGCAGAAAGCCACCCCCCCCCCCCCAACTGGCCACCAATATTAGAATTGGTGGAGAGGTGGAATATTGCGTTGGATGACCAGCCCTCCTGTGTGATGCTGGGACCCAACGGGTCCCACTTAGTCTAGTAATATATAGATTTAATGGCCTGAAGTTTAAAATATAGCTGTTTCAGACTATTGTGTAAAAATATTTCACATCGTCTCTGAGAGAAAAAAACTATCTTAAAGCAGTGATGGAAATCGCAATCAAAATGTGGAGGGGACCGGGGGACAGGGGGAACACAATTTCTTGATGGCCGCGTGCGCATGCTCACACTCACACACACACGCGAGGCTTCGAAGGCTTCTGCCGTGGGCCCTGTGAACAGTAATTACAGCTCAATCCAGCGCTAAAAGCAGCTCAACTCTGCCTGTCTCGCCGGGTTAACCGACAGCCCTGCCTGGACTGACGGAATACCAGTCAGGAGCCGTGGAGCTAGCGCTGCTTCTCCGCATTGGCTGTAAGCCTGGGCCATATTTCCCTTAAGTCCAGGCAGGGCTGTAGGTTAACCCGGCCGGAACAGGCAGAGTTGAGCTGGGTTTAGCGCTGTTTCTCTGCGCTGGCTGTGGGCCTGGGTGCACCGCGCCCGTCTGACTCCCGACGTCTCTGGCCACCCCCGGGCAGGGGTAGGGGGGGGGGCACGCGGGTGGGGATGGGGCGGTTCGGCAGCGATTGCAGCGCCGGAGAGCTGGCCGGGATCGATCCTGGCTGCGGATGAGGCGCAGCTCTGTGACCAGGGCTGCCGTTGTGATCCTATGACCTGGGCACGTCTCCCTACTCCAATCACCGCACTCTATCCTCAATCCCACCTCCCCCTACTTCTTCCTCTGACCGACACCTCCCTCTTCCAATCATCGCGCTGAATCATCATGTCCCGCCCCCATTGTCTGCTTACCGACGTCTCTCTCGTCCAATCAGCAGTCCCACCCCCACTGTCCCGCGGAAAGCGGAGATTTCACTGGGTTTTAAAAACCGGATTACAAAAAATGGGGGGGGTCATCCCCCATCTCTCAAAACAGAGGGGGGGGACGTGATAAGACAAGGAATTGCAATGAATGGTCAACAACAACCAAGGACAATCAAAACCCACTGACCTTGTTCAATTTATTCAATGGTTGCACACTGCATTCATGCCAGGATACTCTGCAATTAATATAAAGTTTTTCATCTCTCCATGGCCTCTCCCATCCCTATCTTTGAAATATCCTCATGCCCTTTATTACAGTTTTTGAGCACATATTTAATTCCTAATAACCATAGCTACATCAATATTTATCCAGGTCTTACCTGCAGAAAATCCTCAAAACTTTCAACTGAAGAACCCCCTTTCCCAAAACAATAAGTATAACCAGTGCCCTATACTTGCAGTCTTAGTAAATGGTAGACACAAAATGCTGCAGCATCTCTGGAGAGAAGGAATGGGTGACATTTTGGGTTGAGACCCTTCTTCAAAATGATGTATGGTATGTTGGGCCACAAGAAATGAAAATACATTGTGGGTTGCAATCTCAATAATGGAAAGAGGCAGATTTCACGAGTTATTTGTACAAGTAATTCTCATTTAAACATAATAAGACACTACTTGACGTGTGCATTCTGTTCAAGCGCTCAACAGCCGCTCCAATATTTAAAATTGTTCAAGTCAGCCAGCTGTTGATAATTCATTTTGACTAAAAGTTTTTTTCCCTCTGGGAGAGAGTAGGTTGTAAAAGAGGGAAAATAAAAAGATATAAAAAAACTCAGGGTTAATCGGCAGTCTTAAATGACCAGTCAGCAAATAATATCTACATTGTCAATGGCAACCAGTGGAGGGAATTGTTGAATATCTTTTAAGATCTCCCAGTCATTATTCCTCCATACTGCTTTGTGCCGGACTGCCTGCGACCAGAGGCGTGCTGTGGGGAGACAGACAGACAGACAGACAGACAGACAGACAGACAGACAGACAGACAGACAGACAGACAGACAGACAGGCACGCACGCGCACACACACACACACACACACACACACACACACACACACACACACCTTACCACCTGACTAGATCTTGTTGTAAAGTTAAATATTTTTCCCCATTGTCTACCATACCACCAATTTTGGTGTCATTTGCAAATTTACTATCAATGATATTATATATAATATATATATTATATTTTGGCGGATGCAAAGACGACAACCAAGTTTTCCGAACTGATTTATTAACACAATAGCTCCTTGGCATACATGTCTCTGCAAACACGTCTGACCACAATGGTAGTCAGCAACACAACTGTGGCGTGAAATCGAAACCGTGCGAAAAACAGCAGCCCCTCCCAAGTTACGTGACCGCGGCTTCCGAACGCCGGGTTCGATACCCGCGTGCGCCAGCAGGCGCCGCTACAATATATAGATATAAATGCACCTGTTTACTATTTACTATACACTTCATCACACACTGTCCGTCTGACTCAACACCATTTGGGAAACATGCACCTAGTTATACTATATATAAATACATAAATTAAGTACAAAAGTACAAAAATGTATTAAGTACAAAAGTTGGGGAATCATGATGCAGTTGTACAAATCAATGATAAGACTAGTTATACTTGTGCAGTCTGGTCACCTAGCTACAGGAAGGATGCCATTAAATTGGAAAGGGCGCAGAAAAAATTATAGGGAGGGATTGAATGAGCTAGAACGTTTTTCTTTGGAGTGTAGGAGGCTGTGGGGTGACCTTATCGAAGTGTGCAAGGCCATGAGGGGCGTCGATAAAGTGAAGGCTCACAGTCTTTCTCCCAGGGTGGAGGACTTTAAAACTAATGTGCATTGACTTAAAGCGCAAGATTTAAGAGGGGAAACATAAAAGGCTGCACACTGAAAAACTACTTCAGAGACCTCAGAACAGACATAGGCCGATGTTACCAGTTGCAAAAACTAAGCAGTTTTTTAAACAGAGGTATCATCTGTCTTTGGGGTGGTTGTAAAAGATCCTTCAAAGGAGGCTAGTGCAGCTCACCTTCAAAACTTCAATAGTATAGATTGGAGGGCTCATCTAGGGAGGCTATTTGGGTGGAACTGAAAAGTGGGAAAGGTGTAGCAACACTTATAGGGGTGTATTATAGACCGCCAAATGGGGATCGAGAATTGGAAGAGCAAATATGTAAGGAGATAGCAGATATTAGTAGTAAGCACAAGGTAGTGATTGTGGGAGATTTCAACTTTCCACACATAGACTGGGAAACACATTCTGTAAATGGGTTGGATGGTTTGGAGTTTGTAAAATGTGTGCAGGATAGTTTTTTGCAGCAATACATAGAGGTACCTACTAGAGAAGGAGCGGTGCTGGACCTCCTGTTAGGAAATGAGACGGGTCAGGCGGCACAGGTATGCGTTGGGGAGCACTTCGGGTCCAGTGATCACAATACCATTAGTTTCAATATAATTATGGAGAGGGTCAGTACTGGACCAAGGGTTGAGATTTTTGATTGGAGAAAGGCTAACTTTGAGGAGATGCGAAATGATTTAAAAGGAGTGAACTGGGACATTTTGTTTTATAGGAAGAATGTAGAAGAGAAATGGAGGATATTTAAAGGGGTAATTTTAAGAGTACAGAATCTTTATGTTCCTGTTCGGTTGAAACGAAACAGTAAAAATTGGAAAGAGCCCTGGTTTTCAAGGGAAATTGGACATCTTGTTCGGAAAAAGAGGGAGATCTACAATAATTATAGGCAGCATGAAGTAAATGAGGTGCTTGAGGAGTATAAGGAATGTAAAAAGAATCTTAAGAAAGAAATTAGAAAAGCTAAAAGAAGACATGAGGTTGCTTTGGCAAGTAAGGTGAAAGTAAATCCAAAGGGTTTCTACAGCTATATTAATAGCAAAAGGATAACGAGGGATAAAATTGGTCCATTGGAGAGACAGAGTGGACAGCTATCTGCAGAGCCAAAAGAGATGGGGGAGATATTGAACAATTTCTTTTCTTCGGTATTCACCAAGGAGAAGGATATTAAATTATGTGAGGTAAGGGAAACTAGTAGAGTAGCTATGGATACTATGAGTTTCAAAGTAATAGAAGTACTGACACTTTTGAAAAATATAAAAGTGGATAAGTCTCCAGGTCCTGACAGGATATTCCCTAGGACATCGAGGGAAGTTAGTGTAGAAATAGCCGGGGCTATGACAGAAATATTTCAAATGTCATTAGAAACGGGAATAGTCCCCGAGGATTGGCGTCCTGCGCATGTTGTTCCATTGTTTAAAAAGGGTTCTAAGAGTAAACCTAGCAATTATAGACCTGTTAGTTTGACTTCAGTGGTGGGCAACAAATTAATGGAAAAGATACTTAGAGATAATATATATAAGCATCTGGATAAACAGGGTCTGATTAGGAACAGTCAACATGGATTTGTGCCTGGAAGGTCATGTTTGACTAATCTTCTTGAATTTTTTGAAGAGGTTACTAGGGAAATTGACGAGGGTAAAGCAGTGGATGTTGTCAATATGGACTTTAGTAAGGCCTTTGACAAGGTTCCTCATGGAAGGTTGGTTAAGAAGGTTCAACTGTTGGGTATAAATGCAGGAGTAGCAAGATGGATTCAACAGTGGCTGAATGGGAGACGCCAGAGGGTAATGGTGGATGGCTGTTTGTCGGGTTGGAGGCAGGTGACTAGTGGGGTGCCTCAGGGATCTGTGTTGGGTCCTTTGTTGTTTGTCATGTACATCAATGATCTGGATGAAGGTGTGGTAAATTGGATTAGTAAGTATGCAGATGATACCAAGATAGGGGCTGTTGTGGATAATGAAGAGGATTTCCAAAGTCTACAGAGTGATTTAGGCCATTTGGAAGAATGGGCTGAAAGATGGCAGATGGAGTTTAATGCTGATAAATGTGAGGTGCTACACCTTGGCAGGACAAATCAAAATAGGACGTACATGGTAAATGGTAGGGAATTGAAGAATGCAGTTGAACAGAGGGATCTGGGAATAACCGTGCATAGTTCCTTGAAGGTGGAATCTCATATAGATAGGGTGGTAAAGAAAGCTTTTGGTATGCTATCCTTTATAAATCAGAGCATTGAGTATAGAAGCTGGGATGTAATGTTCAAATTGTACAAGGCATTGGTGAGACCAAATCTGGAGTATGGTGTACAATTTTGGTTGCCCAATTATAGGAAGGATGTCAACAAAATAGAGAGAGTACAGGGGAGATTTACTAGAATGTTGCCTGGGTTTCAACAATTAAGTTACAGAGAAAGGTTGAATAAGTTAGGTCTTTATTCTCTGGAGCGCAGAAGGTTAAGGGGGGACTTGATAGAGGTCTTTAAAATGAAGAGAGGGATAGACAGAGTTGATGTGGACAAGCTTTTCCCTTTGAGAATAGGGAAGATTCAAACAAGAGGACATGACTTCAGAATTAAGGGACAGAAGTTTAGGGGTAACATGAGGGGGAACTTCTTTACTCAGAGAATGGTAGCGGTGTGGAATGAGCTTCCAGTGGAAGTGGTAGAGGCAGGTTCGTTGGTATCATTTAAAAATAAATTGGATAGGCATATGGATGAGAAGGGAATGGAGGGTTATGGTATGAGTGCAGGCAGGTGGGACTACGGGAAAACAATTGTTCGGCACGGACTTGTAGGGCCGAGATGGCCTGTTTCCGTGCTGTAATTGTTATATGGTTATATGGTTATATTAGTATATATCCCTCAACTGGCATTACTAAAACGTTAAATTCAAACTTGATCGTATTACTGTTTGTGGGATCTTGCTCTGCACAAGCTGGCTGCAGCCTTGCCCCAATTTAATGGTATTGGTTGCAAAACACTTTGGGAGGTTCTGAGAATGCCAAAGGTACTATATACAGTGGCTTGCAAAAGTATTCATACCCCTTGAACTTTTCCACATTTTGTCACGTTACAACCACAAACGTAAATGTATTTTATTGGGATTTTATGTGATAGACCAACACAAAGTGGTGCATAATTGTGAAGTGGAAGGAAAATGATACATGGTTTTCAAATTTTTTTACAAATAAAAAACTGAAAAGTGTGGCGTGCAAAAGTATTCAGCCCCCCTGAGTCAATACTTTGTAGAACCACCTTTCGCTGCAATTACAGCTGCAAGTCTTTTGGGGTATGTCTCTACCAGCTTTGCACATATAGAGACTGACATTTTTGCCCATTCTTCTTTGCAAAATAGCTCAAGCTCAGTCAGATTGGATGGAGAGCGTCTGTGAACAGCAATTTTCAAGTCTTGCCAGAGATTCTCAATTGGATTTAGATCTGGACTTTGACTGGGCCATTCTAACACATGAATATGCTTTGATCTAAACCATTCCATTGTAGCTCTGGCTGTATGTTTAGGGTCGTTGTCCTGCTGGAAGGTGAACCTCCGCCTCAGTCTCAAGTCTTTTGCAGACTCTTAACAGGTTTTCTTCCAAGATTGCCCTGTATTTGGCTCCACCCATCTTCCCATCAACTCTGACCAGCTTCCCTGTCCCTGCTGAAGAAAAGCATCCCCACAGCATGATGCTGCCACCACCATGTTTCACAGTGGGGATGGTGTGTTCAGGGTGATGTGCAGTGTTAGTTTTCCGCCACACATAGCGTTTTGGCTAAATAGGCCAAAAACTTCAATTTTGGTGTCATCTGACCAGAGCACCTTCCTCCACATGTTTGCTGTGTCCCCCACATGGCTTGTGGCAAACTGCAAACGGGACTTCTTATGGCTTTTTTTCAACAATGGCTTTCTTCTTGCCACTCTTCCATAAAGGCCCGATTTGTGGAGTGCACGACTAATAGTTGTCCTGTGGACAGATTCTCCCACCTGAGCTGTGGATCTCTGCAGCTCCTCCAGAGTTACCATGCCTCTTGGCTGCTTCTCTGATCAATGCTCTCCTTGCCCAGCCTGTCAGTTTAGGTGGACGGCCATGTCTTGGTAGGTTTGCAGTTGTGCCATACTCTTTCCATTTTCGGATGATGGATTAAACAGTGCTCCGTGAGATGTTCAAAGCTTGGGATATTTTTTTATAACCTAACCCTGCTTTAAACTTCTCCACAACTTTATCCCTGACCTGTCCGGTGTGTTCCTTGGGCTTCATGATGCTGTTTGTTCACTAATGTTCTCTAACAAACCTCTGAGGCCTTCACAGAACAGCTGTATTTATACTGAGATTAGATTACACACAAGTGGACTCTATTTACTAATTAGGTGACTTCTGAAGGCAATTGGTAGCACTGGATTTTATTTAGGGGTATCAGAGTAAAGGGGGCTGAATACTTTTGCACGCCACACTTTTCAGTTTTTTATTTGTAAAAAAATTTGAAAACCATGTATCATTTTCCTTCCACTTCACAATTATGTGCCACTTTGTGTTGGTCTATCACATAAAATCCCAATAAAATACATTTACGTTTGTAGTTGTAACGTGACAAAATGTGGAAAAGTTCAAGGGGTATGAATACCTTTGCAAGCCACTTGTTTTTTCTTGTTCAGTGCATTAATGGGGCATTTTACATAATGGTTTACATTCTGGAGCTTTGCATAGGGCCTCTCCAAAAATAAGGAGCACAACTAGACAAGTGATTAATGACCTGAGACTACAGCTCCCCTTTAAAATAACGATGCCCTGAGCCTCTTTGAAAATGTAACCATCTTTATTAATGACATGTAAAAGCTGCACAATTGGAGCACCAGAAGCAGAGACAATATATTAGCACTGTTCAGATCCTGCTGCTGCAAGGGAACCATGTGCCACATAAGGCAGGCTCACCAAATTCAGCCATTCCAACACAAATCAGTGTTCTGCTGACTCCACTAAATTTGTGATTCCAGAATCTAGAATTAATAACTCAGACATGTAACACCAAAACAAACTTTGCTAGACTGAAGAGGAAATCTAGAAAGGTTGGGCAGGTTGGATTTGTCCTGTTTCTTGTTCTTGGGTAGATGCTAATGTTATAGCTGTACTGGAACAGCTTGGCCAAGATGGCTGCACGTTTTTGAGCACAAGTCTCCAGTATTATTGCTGCTCTATAGCCGTTGCTGTATCCAATGCTTTCAGCCATTTCTTGACATCCTGAGGAACAAATTAAATTGTCTGAACACTGGCATTTTTCATGCTGGGGACCATTGGAGGAGGCAGAGATGGATCCTCAACCAAGTACTTGTGGCTGCAGAGTCTTACAAATGCTTAAGCTTTCTCTTATGCACTGATGTGCTCTGCTCTTCCATCATCGAGAATGGGGACACTTGTGAATCCTGCTCCACAAACGAGTTGCGTAATTATCCACCACCATTCCTGACTGGACCATTCCTCTGGTCCTCGATTCCCATACTCTGAGCAGGAGACTCTGCCCTTCTACCCGATCTAATACACCTCTACAAGATCAGCCTTCATCCTGCGCTGTAACGAATAGAGACCCAATGTCTCCCTATAGCTCCGACCGTCGAGTCATGGCAAGTTCCTTGTAAATCAGACACACGCGCGAACTCGCGAACGCGCGCACGCACGCGCGCACGCGCGCACGCGCGCACGCACGCGCACACACACGCGCACACACACACACTCTTTCATCGAGTATGTGGTCTCTGGTATTACACAAAATTACTGTGTGATTGGTCAAGCATAATTGTCATAAAAACCCAGCTTACTTAAACAGACAAATTCACAGACGAGTGTTCCCATCCCACATTACAAACTGGCACAATGGTCTGCAATTCAAAGAAATACAATTAAATATATGGAAGATGCACTTAGCTCCCTCTCTAAAATAATATTTTTGTGTTCAACAATGGTGGAACAAACATGGCAGGGACTCCTCCAAATAAATATTTCATTAAATTGCTTCAAACCAACACCTCTGTTTCCACAAAGCCACAAACTGATGCCAGTGCCAAGTGCCTTCGTGTAATAATACATCATCACGGAGGTCTTGTCATAATGAGATGAAAGTGTGCTTTTCTGATTCCTTTCAACTACTGTCACTGCCAATGAACAGGAGATTCCTTTCAACTACTGTCACTTTGCCAATGAACCTCAATAGGTGCAGCCACTATTCCTGGGCTCTGAAAATACTGCCACTTTCACTCATTTCTGGCTTCTAAGCTTTAAGGGCCTGTCCCACTTACGTGTCCTTGGCACGCAAATTACGCGACCACGTGGTCGCGTTCAGGCGCACGGGCATCGTATGGCCGTGCGGGGCCGGTCCCACTTAGAAGCGTGGAGGGGTATGTAGTTGTGTGCGACATCGCGTGGGGCTCTGAAATTTTTGTAGTGAACGAAATCTTCGTGCGCCAACGGCCTGTCGCGTAACTGACGGCCAAAGTGGGACAGGCCCAAGACCCCGGCGCAAAGCAACGTCTCACCTTCAACAGCAGCAGAAGCAGGCAAACGATAGCCAAAGTCGGCCTGGGGCTCACGCCCATTGCGGTCCGGATCCGCCCCCACTTCTACTCCCAGAGCGGGGCCAAGAAAATTGAAGATAGACACAAAATGCTGGAGTAACTCAGCGGGACCAGCAGCATCTCTGGAGAGAAGTAATGGGTGACGTTTCGGGTCAAGACCCTTCTTTTCAGACTAAAGAAGAGTCTCGACATGAAACATCACCCATTGCTTCTCTCTAGAGATGCTGCCGGTCCCACTGAGTTACTCCAGCTTTGTGTCCATTTTCAAATTACGTCACGCGCTCCAGACTGCTGTGCGTACGCATGTAATCGTGCGCGACCTTCGCGGGACCATCGTGGCTCAACGCGACCATGAGGTCGGGTAATTTGCATGCCAAGGACACGTAAGTGGGACAGGCCCTTTACTTTCTGGAAAACCAATTGAAATTCCATTTAATTCATGCCCAAAGTTGCATTTAAAGATGAAGAGAATTTCATTGAGAAATTATTTTGGTTCGCAGTTTCTGCCAATAAGAAATCCTAATACAATTCACAAGAAACTGCAGATGCTGGAATTTAGAGTGAAAATCAATCTGCTGGAGCGGCTCAGCGAGCCCAGCAGCACCTGTGGAGGGAAATGAACAGTCAACGTTTCGGATCAGAAGCCTTCAGCTGAAAGAGTAGATGGGAGAAAGCCATGAATAAAGAGGTGAGGGGGTGGGGACAAGAGTTGACAAACAGCAGGATCAGGTGAAGAGGGATTGATGGAGTCAGGTAGGGGTGGAAGGGTGGAGAAAGTGACTGAGGCTTGATGGGATGTGGAGACAACAAAGAGCTACAGACGATGGAATCTGTTCGGGAAAAGTAGAAGCAAATAAGGGAAGGCTGGTAGGCAGATGGGAACATTGGAAGGAGCAGGTATGGGAATTGGTAGGATTGGTTTATGACTGAAAGCCAGAAAGAAACTGGATGATAGGGGCTAAAGGTTAGGGGGAGGGGGTGAGCTAACCCGGCTGGATCGGATGGGAAGAGAAAAGGGCACAGGAGGAGTAACCGGAAATTGGATAATTTAGTATTAATGCCTTGGGGCTGTGGACTACCAACTAGTTGATGCTCCTCTAGTTTGCATTTGGTCTCACCCTGGCAGTGGAGGAGGTGGAGGACAGACAGGTCGATGTGGTATTAGGAAGAGGAATTAAAATGGCTTGTAACTGGGAGCTTCAGATAGCCTTGGCAGACAGAGGGCAGCTCTCCCCACCCATCCCTCCCTTTCCCCCATTTTGTCAAACATATACACACTGTCTGGATTTCCTGACCGCCATTTTAATTTCACTTCCTTTTACAACAATGACCTGATTGTCCCCAACCTCCTCCACTGCCAGTGTGCGGGCAAATGCAAACTAGTTGAACAGAACCCTCTATTTCACCTGGGCAGTCTACAACCCAGCAGCATGAATACTGAATTTGCCAATTTTAGGTAACCCACTGCCCTCTCCCTTTCAGGTTTACCCAGGTCTTCTCACCCCCTCTATCCCTCCCCCTTGAACCCTCTCATCCAGTTTCTTCCTGCCCCTCACCAAATTCATCTGCCCATCCCTACACACTGCTCTCACTGGATCCCAGTTCCCCTCCCTCCACTGTTCCCATCGGCCCACCAACACTGTCCACTCTTCCACAAATTCCATAATGTACAGAACTTTGTTCTCTCCACCACCATTCCCAAACGTTGATACTCACTCCACCCTTTGCTTTCCCACATGATTCTATCTGCCAAGCAACCCCTCCTCTCCTGTATCCTCTGCCTTTTGCCACTCCTCACACCCCTTACCGCTTGATACCAGGTTTCTCCCCTCGGCTGTTTTGGCCTAGCTGAAACGTTTTGGCCCAAAAAATTGATAGTCCATTTCCTTACACAGATGCTGCCTGAGTTCCTCCAACAGACTGTATTGTACTCAAGTCTCTACAGCGTCAGGATAATAAATCTTCGGGAAATATCTAGCGAAATGACAAATATCATTGTTGGGTGTGAAGAAAAATTAACGGTCAACACTGTATACAGTGTAAATAATGAAAAGCACCTGGGCACATTAAGGAAACAACAAAACTAATTTATTAAATTATCAGAATAATTTAACAGCTAACGGTGCATTTACGAGCTAATTTGAGAATACTATTTACACTCTCAGTGTGCTTTTCACGTCTTCTTCAAGACATCAGAAGAGGAACACTAAACAGCAAGCAGACTATAATGTGGATGGAGACTTCAGCTTGTAAGGTTTGTCTAAGACAGGGGCCGGAATCATCTGGCCTGCAGGCGGATTTGTTATCCCGTAATCATCCGGCCCGCCGAGTGCCAATCTCTGGCTGTACCGCATCCTGCGCAAAACCGCCGGCACGGCCACGCACCTTCTCTGAAACCGTTTAAGAAAGAACTTCAGATGCTGGAAAAATCGAAGGTAGACAGAAATGCTGGAGAAACTCAGCGGGTGAGACATGCAAGGATTGCATGAGGCTGCTTCACCCGCTGAGTTTCTCCAGCATTTTGGTCTACTTTCTGTGAACACGTGATTTGATGCCTGCCATCCGGGGCGGGATCCATGTGTACACGTGATAGATGTGGCCCGCCATCCACTCACAGACATGCGCCCCGGCCCCTATGCAAAACAAGGTTGCCGACCCCTGGTCTAAGAGATTAATATATTTTTCATGAAGGTCATGTTTGACTAATCTTCTTGAATTTTTTGAAGAGGTTACTAGGGAAATTGACGAGGGTAAAGCAGTGGATGTTGTCTATATGGACTTTAGTAAGGCCTTTGACAAGGTTCCTCATGGAAGGTTGGTTAAGAAGGTTAAACTGTTGGGTATAAATGCAGGAATAGCAAGATGGATTCAGCAGTGGCTGAATGGGAGAAGCCAGAGGGTAATGGTGGATGGCTGTTTGTTGGGTTGGAGGCAGGTGACTAGTGGGGTGCCTCAGGAATCTGTGTTGGGTCCTTTGTTGTTTGTCATGTACATCAATGATCTGGATGAAGGGGTGGTAAATTGGATTAGTAAGTATGCAGATGATACCAAGATAGGGGGTGTTGTGGATAATAAAGAGGATTTCCAAAGTCTACAGAGTGATTTAGGCCATTTGGAAAAATGGGCTGAAAGATGGCAGATGGAGTTTAATGCTGATAAATGTGAGGTGTTACACCTTGGCAGGACAAGTCAAAATAGGACGTACAAGATAAATGGTAGGGAATTGAAGAATACAGTTGAACAGAGGGATCTGGGAATAACCGTGCATAGTTCCTTGAAGGTGGAATCTCATATAGATAGGGTGGTAAAGAAAGCTTTTGGTATGCTAGCCTTTATAAATCAGAGCATTGAGTATAGAAGCTGGGATGTAATGTTAAAATTGTACAAGGCATTGGTGAGACCAAATCTGGAGTATGGTGTACAATTTTGGTCGCCCAATTATAGGAAGGATGTCAACAAAATAGAGAGAGTACAGAGGAGATTTACTAGAATGTTGCCTGGGTTTCAACAACTAAGTTACAGAGATAGGTTGAATAAGTTAGGTCTTTATTCTCTGGAGCGCAGAAGGTTAAGGGGGGACTTGATAGAGGTCTTTAAAATGATGAGAGGGATAGACAGAGTTGATGTGATCAAGCTTTTCCCTTTGAGAATAGGGAAGATTCAAACAAGAGGACATGACTTCAGAATTAAGGGACAGAAGTTTAGGGGTAACATGAGGGGGAACTTCTTTACTCAGAGAGTGGTAGCGGTGTGGAATGAGCTTCCAGTGGAAGTGGTGGCGGCAGGTTCGTTGGTATCATTTAAAAATAAATTGGATAGGCATATGGATGAGAAGGGAATGGAGGGTTATGGTATGAGTGCAGGCAGGTGGGACTAAGGGAAAAAAGTTGTTCGGCACGGAGTTGTAGGGCCGAGATGGCCTGTTTCCGTGCTGTAATTGTTATATGGTTATATGGTTATAGGTGATAGTAGGGAGAACATGAACTTATATAACACTTTCACAATCACTGATTGTGACATTCACAAATGAACTTCCAGAAGATCGAGTCTGTCCTGGAAAGCGCCCTCCAAGAGATGACAACCTACTACAATAACACCCACCTGAAACCCAACCCATCAAAAACCCAACTATGCAGCTTCCATCTTAAAAATCGAGATGCAGGAAAACTGAGCGTCTCATGGGATGGCCACAAACTCTCCAACCACTTCCACCCCGTGTACCTCGGAGTCACACTCGACAGGACACTCTCTTTCAAAACCCACCTTCAGAACACCAAAGCCAAGGTCAACAAAATAGAGAGAGTACAGAGGAGATTTACTAGAATGTTGCCTGGGTTTCAGCAACTAAGTTACAGAGAAAGGTTGAACAAGTTAGGGCTTTATTCTTTGGAGCGCAGAAGCTTAAGGGGGGACTTGATAGAGGTCTTTAAAATGATGAGAGGGATAGACAGAGTTGACATGGATAAGCTTTTCCCATTGAGAGTAGGGAAGCTTCAAACAAGGGGACATGACTTGAGAATTAAGGGACAGAAGTTTAGGGGTAACATGAGGGGGAACTTCTTTACTCAGAGAGTGGTGGCTGTGTGGAATGAGCTTCCAGGGAAGGTGGTGGAGGCAGGTTCGATTTTATCATTTAAAAATAAATTGGATAGTTATATGGACGGGAAAGGAATGGAGGGTTATGGTCTGAGCGCAGGTATATGGGACTAGGGGAGAATACGTGTTCGGCACGGACTAGAAGGGTCGAGATGGCCTGTTTCCGTGCTGTAATTGTTATATGGTTATATGGTTAACACTCGCAACAACATCCTGCGCAAATTGGTAAACTCAAAGTGGGGCGCTGATCCACCAACCATCCGTGCAACTGCCCTAGCCCTGTGCTTCTCCACAGCTGAATACGCGTGCTCAAGCTGGAGCCGCACCCACCACACCAAACTGGTTGACACTGCCCTCAACGACACCTGCCATATTATCACGGGATGCATAAAGACAACGCCAGTCCCGTGCCTCTACGCCCTAGCTGGTATTGCCGCCCCCCCATATCAGACGATCCATCGTCGCCCAAGACGAGCGGAGAGCACAGGAGATCGATACCAGGCACCCCCTGCACGGACACACAGCACCTCCACCCCGACTGAAATCCAGAGCCAGTTTCTTGCAGACAGTCCCACCGCTCCAGACAACCAAAGAAACAGCAAGGACCAACATCTGGAAAGATGAATGGAACCAGCTCAACACACGAGCCCACGACTGGATGGAGAGAGGAATCACTCCGACTGAATGCCTCGCCAGCGGGTACGACCTCCCATGGCCAACCTGGAAGACCCTCAACAGATTACGAGTGGAGCAGGGGAGGTGCAAAGCACTTATGAAAGCATGGAACTACCAGGCAGAAGACACATGCAGCTGTGGAGCAGTACAGACAATGTCCCACCTACTGGAGTGTGACGACGCCCCCCAGTGCAGCCCCCAGGACCTGGCTGAACCGACCCGACCAGCTGTGACCTGCGTCAGATACTGGCAGAACGACATCTGAGATTGCAACGGACTCGAAGAAGAAGACAATCACTGAGTATTCCCAGGTCTTTAATGACATGGAAGTACTTTTAAAATGTAGTTACAGTAACGTGGAAAATAAGGCAGTAAATGTGTGCACTGCACGATCCCTATATACAAATAAACCAATATCCAGATAACAATGATGATGATGGAGGGAGGGATGCAACCTCAGAAAACCTAGTTCTTTATTAAATAGTATCAAATTACCAGTTTAATAACTGTTCCAAAACTATCTTGGAGTGCATCCACATGCTCTCTCGGTAGCTTGAATCCCTCATTGGCAACATTACTAATAATAGTGCCCCGATTCTCACTCACTATCTAGAGTGCATGGTGCTCAATGAAATGCAACTACTCACAAAGAAGAACAACTGTAGCGGCAGATTTTTATATCGTTCAAGGGATTATTCCCTCTAGCCGCTAAGTGGACTGCATGGTTAAGGAGAATGTCGT
The DNA here is from genome assembly GCF_010909765.2 of Amblyraja radiata. Taxonomy (NCBI): domain Eukaryota; kingdom Metazoa; phylum Chordata; class Chondrichthyes; order Rajiformes; family Rajidae; genus Amblyraja; species Amblyraja radiata. Next base: position 24,562,530 of record NC_045981.1, read on the forward strand.
TATACGCATGCGAGCTCTCCGTCAGAGACCTTCAGAGCTTCTTCACAGATAAATCTTCATAACACAGTCTTTTGATTAATAGATTCTTTATTGTTGATGAAAAACAATAAGGTATACATCCAACCTTCTTCCAACTCGTACACTACAATCTTCATCGAACTTCAGCTTATCACTCTAAAGGTTAGAAAACTCCTCGTGTCTCCGTTATGCCCCTGTCCCACTTAGGAAACCTGAACGGAAACCTCTGGAGACTTTGTGCCCCACCCAAGGTTTCCGTGCGGTTCCCGGAGGTTGCAGGTGGTTGCCGGAGGTTGCAGGTAGCGGAAGCAGGTAGGGAGACTGACAAAAACCTCCGGGAACTGCACGGTAACCTTGGGTGGGGCGCAAAGTCTCCAGAGGTTTCCGTTCAGGTTTCCTAAGTGGGACAGGGGCATAACACTTCGCATGGTCAAAGGGTATACCTTCCCCATGCTGGTCCAAAACTAAACTAACAACTAAGCTTCTGCACAAGAAACTTAGCTCCAAACATCCCCAAAAAATACGTCATAAATCCCACCCACAATATAACGGGCAGTCTAAAATTTAAAGACACATGCCATAATTAATGACACACAAAACAAGCCAAATGGCCACTACAACAACCGATTCCTACAATCAATATGAGTGCACTATCCTACATCATTGAAAACTCACGTGAATTTTGAGTAATGACTTCACACTACAAATCTCAAGATCACCTTGGAAAGATTGGGGCATGCGATGCCTGTGGTACTTGAAACGATTACAGACATATTATTGTGCTATATTTCATTGTAATATTGTCAAGGCAATGAAATTTTAAAAATTTCACACAACAATATATCCACATCCTTGATAGATTGTGGAAAAAATAGGTCGCTTGTTGACCAATGGAATGAACCTGTTCATCAGACCAATAAAAAGGGTTAAACAGACATACTCTTGAAACTACGAGTACCTCCAACAATCATCTTGAAAGAAAGAAAGAAATGAAGGTCGACAGCATGACATTCAAAAATTTCTCCCTTGATTGAACCAAGTCTTTAACGGATAGTAAGTTACTTTATTGGCAGGATGCTGATTATGAAAGTTTTGTTTATCGGGGTCAACAGCATTATCATTAAATCTCTTCTATAATGTGCAGTGAAAAGAAAGCTTGTCTCATGGACTGGAAATTGCTATTAATTTTCTGTTTCATTTGACTGGGAAAACTGCTAATATTTCCTTTTGAAGTGGCAATTGCTTTTCTATTTTTATTATTGTTATTGTTAACAAAAAGATTTGTTTTGAATGGTATCCAAACATGTCAGATAGATAAAACATCAGTTAAAAGTGATTTACCACGAGCCTCCCAATGCAAGAAAAATAGTTACTGCTTATTTACTTTTGGTGCCCCCTTGTCAATGGCTTCCTACTGATACATCAATGTACCAGAGGTTCACCTTTTTAAAAAATATATTTTTATTAGAAGCAAACATATTATGCTAAAGTATAGTTACATATTATAGTAAAAAACACTTTTCATATACATCAATCATACCTTATTAAAATTTTCAATTGTCGATTGATTCTGCTTCTAGTGAGAGAGACACAGAGAGAGAGAGAGAGACACAGAGAGAGAGAGAGAGAGAGAGAGAGAGAGAGAGAGAGAGAGAGAGAGATTCAGAAATTATTCCATAAATATCAGTCCAGGAATTTTTGATTTTTGTACAATTTGCAAAAATATGTGTTAAATTGGCCTCTAGATGCAGACATTTATCACAAATAGGAGAAATATGTGGGAAGATTCTATTTAGTTTTATTTTGGAGTAATGTAATCTGTGTAAGACTTTAAATTGTATTAAAGCATGTCTGGTATTTAACGAGCATTGATGTATATGTTGTAGACTTTCGTCCCAAATATCATTAGTTATAGGTTGACCTAATTCATTTTCCCATGTGTATCTATATAATTCCATCGGTGGTACCTCGTTGTTTAAGAGGATGTTATAAATATAAGCTATTAGTTTTTCAGTGTTAGGATGCTTATTCAAACATTCATCAAGAATTTCTGGTTCCCTAGTCCTATAAACTTGTGTATTACATTTAACATAATCTCTAATTTGTAGATATCTGAAGATATTATTTGAGTGCAGTCCATAAATCTGTTGTAACTCTTGAAATGAAAGAAAAATGCCTTTCCTATAAAGATGTCCAATCTTTTTAATTCTGTAATTTTTCCATTGTGTGAAACCTTTATCCAATATGGATGGTTTGAATAAAGGATTGTTTACAATGGGAAGACATAGTGGTATATTATCCAATTTTAAAGCTTTTTTTAAAAAATTGTTTCCAAATTCATATTCCACTATGTATTACAGGGTTTTCCCTATAGGTTTTTTTGTGCAGTTTTGTGGGAGCAAATATATTCGAACCAATCCATAAGGTAAACAGTCTTCCTTTTCCATCCTTAACCAATCTGGTTGCTGATCCATTTCTTCCAGCCAGAAATTCATGTTTTTAATATGGACTGCCCAAAAATAAAACAAGAAATTTCGCAAGGACAAACCTCCATTTATCTTTGACTTACATAAATGGTTTTTACTTATTCTATGATTCTTATAATCCCAAATAAAGGAATCGACTTTTTTGAAAATAAATGTTGGGATATATATCGGGATTAATTGAAATAGGTACAGTAGTTGCAGTAAGAAGATCATTTTTATAGCATTAATTCTACCATGCATTGAAATGGGAAGTGTTTTCCAATACTGAATATTCTTATGTAGTTTATTCAGTAAGGGTGGAAATTTTAGTTTAAATAACGAGGTATATGTCTTAGTTACGTAAATTCCTAAATATTTAAGTTTATCTTTAACTATTTTAAAAGGGGATAGTTGTAATGTATGTAAATTGAGTTTTGTTATTGGCATGATTTCGCTTTTATTCCAATTAATTCTATATCCTGAGAACTGACCAAATTGAGTTATTAGATTTAATAGATTTGGAATACTAGTTTCTAACTTTGTAATATATATTAATACATCATCTGCATATAGATTTTATTCCTTGTGTCTTTAGTTTTATACCCGTGTATTTCTGGATGGGCTCTAACGCTTTCTGCTAATGGTTCAATTGCAAGAGCAAATAATAGTGGGGTGAGTGAACATCCTTGTCTACAACCTCTAGAAAGATTAAATTTAGTTGATAACATTTGAACTTCATGACTACAGAGTCATGCAGCATGGAAAAGTCCGTTCAGCCCAACTTGCCCACGCAGACCAAGATGCCCCTTCTACACTAGTCCAAACTGCCTGCATTTGGCCCATATCCCTCGAAACATTTCCGATAAATGTACCTCTCAAAATGTCTTTAAATGTTATGATAGTACACACCTCAACTACCTCCTCTGGCAGCTCATCCATATACCCACCACCCTCTGTATGAAAAGGTTGTCCCTCAGGTCCCTATTAAATCGTTCTCCTCTTACCTTAAATCTATAAATCCTATACATCGACCCTATCTATTCCCCTCATGATCTTACATACCTCTAAGATCACCTCTCACCTTCCTGCGCTCCAAAGAATAAAATCTAGCTTGCCCAACCTCTCTCTACAGTTCAGGCCCTCAAGTCCTGGCAACATCCTTGTACATCCGCTTTGCACTCTTTCCAGCCTAACAACATTGTTCCTCTAGCAGGATGACCAAAACTAAACACAATACTGCCTCACCAATGTCTTATACAACTGTAAAATAACATCCTAACCTCTATTATTATTAACCTAACTTTTGAAGGGTTTCGGCCCGAAACGTTGCCTATATCCTACGCTCCATAGATGCTGCCGCACCCGCTGAGTTTCTCCAGCACTTTTGTCTACCTTCGATTTTCCAGCATCTGCAGTTCCTTCTTAAACATCCTAACCTCTATACTCAATACCCTGACTGATGAAGGGCAATGTAACAAAAGAGTTATTGACCACTCTATCTGCCTGTGATGCCACTTTCAAGGAAGTAAATATCAGTTTTGCTCCCCTGATTTCTTTCTTATGCTCCTTAGCTCCCAAACCTTCTCCAGGGATACATTTGATCGCAGCTGCCTATACCTGTCCCATGCCTCCTTTTGCCACAATTTCTCTCACCATCCAACATACCTTACACCCATCTGCCTGGCCTTCGCTCCCACCCCCAGAACTTATGAATTTATGACTACCTCACTCTATGTCTTTTCTAAGAAGATCTAATTCTCCCGGATGATCCTGAGGTCGTCCAACTGCAGTCCACGTTCACTAATGCGGTCTGTAAGGAGCCGAGCGTGGACACAATTCCTACAAGCGTGCTCATCAGGGAAACCAGCAGTTTTCCTGACATCTCATATTCTGCAGGAGGAACATTGCACCATTCTACCAGCCAGCACCACTGCACTAAACCAAGAAAGAAAAATCATAAGAATCATACACAGCAGCAGACTGTATCTTGTCCTCCTGTCCCCTTCTGCTCGGTCTCCTTGCCTCAGACTGCTCGCCGAATACTCTTGAGGCTGTGACCATGTGGGTTTTCTCTGGGTGCTCCGGTTTCCTCCCACATTCCAGACATGCAGGTTTGAGTTTGTGACAAGGTGAGTTAATAATACCTTCTGTGAAACCAAATACTCTGGAGGAGGGAGCACAATGGCTTTCAATTGAGTTTGAAAACAAGGCTGCTATAAGGTAAAGAAAAGAGAAACGAGGAAGAAGTGGACGTTTGTGCTCAAATGGCTACATGTCTTTGGCATTCTTGATGTTACTGTAACTTTGTGTATTCATTTAACAGAGAAGACAAAGTCCCAGAAGATGCTGAGTGGACATTGACAGATCTGGAAGAATTAAGATGGTCCAAATGACATGCTTCATCCTAGTTATCTTCTGAATTAGTGAACTAAGATTAGCACAAAAGGGAAATTACGGTAAGAAGGTAAACCACTCATTCGATGTTTGATCAGAGGCAAACCTAGTTGGCAGTTGTGAAAATGATCATTAAAGATGTGCATGGCTGAAGGAATGGAATGCAATACTTCAAATAAGATTTATTCCTAGCTATAAAAGATGCCTGTTTTCTTTGATTACTCTTGTATCTGTGCATTACCTTTTAGTGATGTTTAAGATTAAAGCTCCAGTTCTTATCGTTAAGAAAATACTCTAATCTATCTTTCTTACGTTCTAAGTTAGAGCACAGGTTAAAAAAAAAAGTAATCTAGAAGGCTAATAGAATTTGGGGTTTATTGTCAGTGTAATGGAATTAAAAAATAGAAAGTGATAATTTAACATTCCCTTGGTCAAACGCCATCTATTGGAGCGTTTTCGGATTTTCACAATTTAGGAAGGGTGTTCCTTGCAGCATAGAATCATTAAGATGATATGCAGCCTACAAGTAAAATTATGAGGTAGGCTGCATTAAGTAGGTTTGAGTTTTGGGTATCAGTTGTGTGATTTAATTGATGTATTTAAAATATTAATGGAATCCATTGTGCAGATTCAGAGAAATAATTTCTACCGGTCATTAAACCCAGAATAAGACAACGTAAGAAAGTTAGAGCTGGGTCATTGGAGGGTGAAACTAGAGAGTTCATTTACGAAAAAAGGGTTATGAAAAAAGGAAGTATCCCATAATAACATGGTTGGCAAGGTCCAACTGCAACTCTGAAGACTGTCATTGATGAGGTTATTAGGCAAGGATATAAAGAGAAATGGAACAAGGGCAGATAAATGGTGTGTAAAACAGTCTATGGTTTAAATGAAAGGCAGGTTAGCCTCAAAAACGCAAACAACGCAAAGGTGGTGCAGCGGTAGAGTTTTGCCTTTCAGGGCCAGAGACATGGGTTCGACCCTGACTATAGGTGCTGTATGTACGGACTTTGTACGTTCTCCCCTGCATGGGTTTTATCCGGGTTCTCTGGTTTCATCCCACACTGACATACTTGTTTGTAAGTTAATAGACTTGGTAAAAATTGTAAATTGTTCCTTGTGTGTGTGTAGGACAGGCACGTGCCGTGAGTAATTAGCCGGGGTAGGCAATGACTTTTAAAAATCTTGAAAACCGCGCATGCACACATTGTTCCCTCCCCGGTGAGTTGTCAGTCGGCTTTTTTTTTTAAATCTTAAAACTGCGCATGCGCACATTGTTCCCTCCCCGGTAAACTGTGCCTACCAAAGATCTTATAGCGGAGCTATAAGATCTTTGGTGCCTACTGCTTCAATCACGTCATTTTGTATCTTGTTAGAAATGCCAGAAAAAACGGATGAACTCTGTAAATGATGTGCCCATTTTTCATCATATTTTGCTGTATATTTCAGTAACTCAATATAGTTTCCACGATTTAGCGATTCTTTGTTTTCATTATCACCGCGAAAAGCAAGTTCTTGTCTGATCGAAAAGCAAGTAGCACATATTAACTTTTTTAGTATCTCTCTGTTCTCCTTAACTTTTTCATCGTGAATATCGATGCTAAGTTGCTTCTGCTTATCTATGAGCAAGTCGATCCGTGTAGACCCAAATGTCTTCAATGCTATTTGGCTTTCATAATGCGCAGCAGATCTCTTGTGCTTGTTTAAAGCATTAGGCAAATTATTTAAATCACTGTATCCACCTGCTACCCATACAATTCCACTAGATACAGAAAATAACAGGCACGGGAAACAAAACAGTCTATTTGTTGAAATACAACCACATAGCCACTCAATACAATACAATACCTTTTATTTATCATTTGAACCTCACAAGAGGTTCAAACGAAATTTGGTTTCTGCAGCCATACAAAAAAAGAACCAAGACACACACCAACACAATTCAATTCACATAAACATCCATCACAGTGAGTCTCCTCCTCACTGTGATGGAAGGCAAAACTTGTCTCTCCCCTGCTCTCAATCCCCCTCCCGAAGTCGAGGTCAAAGCCCCCGGTGGGCGCTAGCAAGTCCGCGGCCACTCAAAGCCACGCCGGGCGATGTAGGGCCCTGCCCCGGGTCTTGATGTTGGAGCCCCGGCGGGCGCTAGCAAGTCCGCGGCAATTTACAGCCGCGCCGGGCGTTGTAAGGCCCCCCTCCAGGTCACTCTCAACCCCGCAATTCGGGCGGGAGAAGTCGCCGCTGCCGGTGCCCCGCAAAACGGTCTCCCACCGGGGACCCGCGAGCTCCCAGTGTCACCATCCACCGGAGTCGGGTCGCAGCAGCTCGCCGCCGCAGCTCTCCACGCTCCGAAGCTGGGCAGCTCCACGGAGGTAGGTCCACAGCTCCACAGCTCCACAGCTCCACGGAGGTAGGTCCGCAGCTCCACAGCTCCACAGGCTCCGTGACTTCAGCCCCCAGGTCGCTCCGGTCCGAGGCCGCTCCACGGCGCTAGGCCCCAACGGCAACGGAGACCCGACAGGGAAAAGGTCGGGTCTCCATGCAGGAGACTCTTTCCTATTGTACCAAAACTGTTTTAAATGTTCTAATTATTTTTGTTCCTTTGTGCTGTTGAAGTTCTTTAAGGTCTGACGTTGGTCTGCCATTTTTAATTATTTTGATCTTTTCCTTTTAAGTGTGCTTTGAGAAACTCTTCAGGTAATCACTATCCACCTTTGAAAATCCCGCCAAGAAACTTGCGCATGCGCAGTAGGCTGGTGCGCAACGCAGCACATGCACGCAGTCCACAGTGTAAAGGCAGAATTTCAGCTGCCTTTACGGACCGTTGCCACTGATGGCTTGAAGCAGCGTCGACGGCACGTGAGTAGCACATACTTCCGTGTTTAAAACGTACTGCTGATGAAAGGCACGGGATAATTATGCCTCCCTAGTAGCAATGTTACAAAATTTTGAGATTTAAAAAATTAAGTCTGTAATTTATCCCATCAGATAAAGCATAAAAAGAAGTTTAATTTGACACCTAATTCACTTTCATATCTCATGTATTTAAAAGGTTATGGCCATTTTCATACTCGGAAATTAGCATCTTGTTCCCTATTGATTTTCTATGGACATAACAAAAAAGCTGTGATCGTGGACAGTCAAAAGCCCATAACTTTCTTAAAAATTAAGAGAACTGAATGAAATTTTCAGTTATCATAGATTGAACCATTCTGAAACAAATATAAAATAATCTTACTTGGATGACCTGAAATTAAAGCATATAATTAGTTAGTTACCCAAGTGTAGCTAATTTCAAACTTCAATTACTAGATCTAAACATCTATCCATTTCTTAATAAATGATTAACATTTTTAAATAGCCTAAGTGTGCAAATAATATTCATAAATAATTCACAATAAAACATGATTTTTAAATCTCATTTACATTAATTTATAGGCCAAATGGAAGGAATTTAGTGTTTAATTGCTGTGAATTAAAGTCCATTTTAAATCAGCTTTCTAGTGGGATCCTGTGAACGCGCTGGTTTAGAATGTTCACATTGCGGTAGATTTGTGCCCTCAAATGCCCAGAAAAATACTGCGGGATATAATGGGCCCAAATGAGCTACTCGCAATATTAAACTTTGTATAAAGGGATCTTAAGAAGCCCTTTTTAATGTAAAAATAAGCTACATACCTTCTGTGGTTTGCTCTATGGGACCCTGATGGCTATCGGTGGTCGCGGGTTTAGAGATTGATTTTTAAACTACTATAACTATTATCCAAGGCCTTTAAAACTAATAATAGCTTTTGCGACGGGGTCTTCCAGCGATTTTTCGTTAATAATTAACAAGGCGGAACATCTTCGATTTGAACAGCCTAGAGAAAATCGCGTTTTAAACCCGCCCCCCTCTAAACGGCGCCAAAATCGCGCACACCCGCAGCGACAGATTTTCAGCGACGCTTCAGGTAGGCTTTGCAACATACCTATCCCTAGGAAATCGATCTCTTAGGGAGGCATAATTCTCTCGTGCCTTTACTATTTATGACCATTTTATATATGTTTTATATATATATATTTTATATATTATTATATATTTTATATATATAAAATAATTGCCATTTTATAATTTTATAATTTTAGTCAGGGTAGGCACTGCCTACCTTGCCTACCCTGACGGCACGTGCCTGGTGTAGGATAGTGTTAATGTACGGGGATCGCTGGTGGACGCGGACTCGATGGGCCAAAGGGCCTGTTTCCGCCCCATACCTCTAAACCAAATTTGGTCTTCATTCATTAAATGGATGATTTATACACTCCTGCACTGAACTCCATCTGATATGTTATTTTCCAATCCATGACACACTCAAACTTAACAAACATCTTTCTGTTCCTTGATGCGTCTGGTCAAAGACCAGTGTCACAATGAGAACCTTGCCAATCAAAGAGCATTGTCTTCGTCACAAACCTCCCAATGAAGCTAACAAAAGCAATTTTTAAAAATAATGAATTTATGGAAAAGGTGAGTGGAGTTAAAATTAGGCCAAAAGGTAGAAGAACATTCAAGAGTGGATGGGAGAATAGAAAGTGACTGTGTCAATGGGAAGGACAGAAAGGGGGACACAACAGACATTTGATGCCAGAATCTCGAGGAAAAAACAAACTCAGCAGTCAGGCAGCATCTACAGAGGAAAATCAACATGTATATTGGGTCAGGATACTTCATTGGATGGGGTTGTGGAGATCAAGGTGGAGAAGAAAAGAGAAAAAGTGAATAATTGATTAAGGAGAAAGATAGAGATAAAAAGGGGAAAAGGAAAGAAATATATACATTTATAAGTTGCCTCTTCAGCATTCAATGACAACATTCTAGAGTGCAATCAGCATGATGTTATCAAGGGTATTGTAGATGGGAGGGCAAAATCAAAGAGAGTGAGCCTAGTTAAATGTTATATTTTTACTTAAAATTGTGCTTTTATTTCACTTTGCATAAGGGCATTTATTTTAGAAATACGTTTATTCCTGAAGTTGAAGTCATTAGACTGATTCTGTGAATAAACTGAAGTGTAAACAAAAAAATAATTGGTTCAGCCATGCAGAGTTCTGGGAATCAGTTGGCAGTCTCAGGGTTAAACAAATGACTGCAAGTTTAGACTATCTTCATAATCAAGAGATACAAATATTATAAACTGCACTGCATCACCTTTCAAACAATTTATATTTTATTTTTGTTTTCACATGACCTTTCATTCAATCTTTGCTTCGTTCAAAGATTTTTTGGAGCTGATATGATGTTTCCATGGAAACGGACTGGCCAACTGGTCCACCCAGCATTTGTGCCCTCATTACGCTAATTCACAACACATACTGTACCACGGTGCGACACCTTTAGTTAGTAAAGAACATCAAGATCACGTCATTAACAGAATCTGACATTCAGTGCTTACGAAACACGGTGCATATCAGTTCAATCGTTTTTCAGGACAGGTAATAAAGAGTAAGTGTGTAGGAAGGAACTGCAGATGCTGGTTTATACCGACGATAGACACAAAATGCTGGACTAACTCAGCGGGACAGGCAGCATCTCTGGAGAGAAGGAATAGGTGACGTTTCGGGTCAAGACCCTTCTTCAGACTGATTCTGAAGAAGAGTCTTGACCCGAAACGTCACCCATTCCTTCTCTCCAGAGATGCTGCCTGTCCCGCTGAGTTACTCTAGCTATTTGTGTCTATCTTCGGTTTAAACCAGCATCTGCAGTTCCTTCCTACACATATCTTCTGTCATGACTCGATATCTGAGATTTCTGTGTTCAAGGCAACTTAAATACACTTCATTTGTGATAACCAGGCAGTTCACGGAATGATGGCATGTATTTTTACATACTTATAAGGATACAGGAGACCGGCATCCGGCCTATCTCGCCCATGTCAACTCCCAGAGAAGTAATGCCACTTTTCCCATTCCCTCTCCTTATTTCCCTATACTTCTGCAATGTATTATTTCGCACCATACTCATTAACTTCACTTGGGTTCTTTTGCCACTTACCTGCACAAAAGGTGCAATATTCTGAATATAATTCACCTACCTGCATATCTTTGGGATGTGGTAGGGAACCAGAGAACTCAGAGGAAACCAAAGCAGTCACAGAGAAAACATGCAAACTCTACACCCAGGAGCGTTAAGACAGCCGCATTGCCTTTTGTGTCTCATGGGTGCCCATTTCCTTTGATCACATATTACAGAGCTTCTAGTCCCAGTTTTAGTATTATAATATTAGAGATAGAGAAAAGACTCATTGACCAACCAGAGCAGATGGTTTATATGCTAAAGTCAAGAAAATAAAAATAAAACATAGAAAATGGAAGCAAGAAAATTTGGGGGAATTAGAAACAGAGATTTTTATTTAGAAGAGCTTGAAGATGTAGCCAAGTTGAGATAAAATTGTGAAACATAAAAGGAGGTAGAATGTCAACTCCCACACTGAAGCACAAATTCGCAGTTTAGCATTTAACTGCAGTCTGCATTCTGAGGAAAACCAAAGGATGTGGAAATTAAATAGGAAAGTTAACTTGAAATAGATCAGTACTGAACACATTGACCTACGGTAATCCTGCTCTTATTCCTTACATTCTGCATGAGATTAGGCTACCTAGATTGAAACATTATAACTCATAAATGGAATACGTCTAATAGTTAAAGACAATGACAACCTTAGGCTTCTATCTCAATAATAAACAATTGCTGGTCGGAATTGAGTCACCAGCCCAGAACATTTCGGTCACAAAGTTCAGCATTAAACAATCTGCCTGAAGTGTAAAGAAATACACATCACAACCCTGCAATCAGTAACTGTAGCCCAAGGTTTGCTTCCTGTTCTAAGGTGCTCATCACATTGGTCAGGTGCGGCTGTCCTCTTCTAATCTGGAGCACTTATTCCCCAACTCTATTAAAAGTGCAATGTGTAATAAACCTGAACATTTCAAACCTCCAGCAAGTGCTGCAATACCTGCACAGAGTGTTGACTCTCGATAATTTCCCCAGGGTCTGCAAGAATTATAGATTAAACTCCAGGCCATTTTACAAGTAACACAGGAAAAGATTTATTGTGGCCTTAAAAACAAAATCTTTCTTGACATTTTCTTCACTCTTTTTGAAAATATTGGAGATAAGAAAGTGTCTGGTTGACTGACCATTCGCGCTGTATCTCTAAACTAAACTAAACTAAATTCAATTAGATAAGAAGGAGTCTATTTTCTTTTACCAGATTTGCATTGAAAGTAAAGAGATTCAGACTGGACAACCAATGGTTGCACCCCATATTTTGTCTGGGCGGCTTATACCCCAGCTGTATGAATATTGACTTCTCTAACTTCAAGTAAACCTTGCTTTCCCTCTCTCTCCATCCCTCCCCCTTCCCCGTCCGACCAGTCTGACTGTCTCCCCGATTACATTGCATCTCTGTTTGCTTTGTTGTCACCTTCTCCTAGCTAACAATGGTCTATTCTACATTTTCCTTGATCTTCATTTATTTTGATCTCTTACACTTCCATATCCCTGTAACTCCCTCTCCCCTGACCCTCAGCCTAAAGAAGGGTCTCGACCAGAAACATCACCCATTCCTTCTATCCAGAGATGCTGCCTGCCCCACTGTTACTCCAGCATTTTGTATCCAACCAATGGCAGGAGTTGTATTCTTTAGAAAAGTAAAATATCTTTTCTAAAATAGTTTATTTTGTAAATCAGTGTTCGAGTTTCCACTAATTTATGTAGGTTTTGAAATCCCATCTGAAATGACAGGTTTATAGCGTTCAACTAGAAATTCAGAGGGCTCAGAAGCTTTGAAATGCATCACTTATTTCCTGAGCCATGAAGAAAGGACTTGGTTCTATGCTCCCAGCTAGAATCAAACAACTCTGAGTTAGTCATCCTACTCTGAGTCTGTCACACTACATTCAGGAAATGAAGAACCTGTTTATACTTCAACGCCAAACGTAATTTATACAGCAGGCAGTAGTCTGTTTATACTCAAAGGCAAATACCATTCATTTTGCTTAAAAACTGGTAATGCACAAAGAATATTTTTCACAGCATCACAACAAAGTTTTTTGGCTGCTTGAACATAACTCTCTTCAAATGTTTCTCTGCTGGCTGTACATTATTTCTGCTTGCTGAAATCCCAAATATAAAACCAATTTAAGCTTCTCTTCCACTATTACAATCTTCCTTGCCAGTTCTTTTAACCCACACTTTTCAATAATTTTCATCTTTGATGGTCTAAAAAGCTCTGAAGACCCTTGACAAAGCTATACAATATCAAAGAAGTCTACCATTCTATTCCCCAGCCGCACTGTAGAAAATCTAACCTGGCTGTACTTAAACTCTGCTTACAAGCAGAGACTGAAGTGTGAGGTACAGAACGCCACACAGTGCTAGCTTGAGGAAACAAATTAGATGCTTCAAGACTGCTTTGAGTGACACGACTGTGGTGGGCCAGATCTGGAACAATGATGATACGGAGTACAGGAAGCAGATAGAGAGCGTAGTAGTCAGAACATCAACCTCTCCCTCAATGTCTGCACGACAAAGGAGCAATTATCAATTTCAGGAGGCGTTGTGGAGCACACACCCCACTCAGTATCAATGATGCCTAGCTGGATATGATTAGGAGCTTCAAGTTCCTAGGATTGAATAGGGACAAATCTGAATGTTGGGGGAACGTACTTAATTGGGGCAAGGTTGATGACAATGTCATTAGGCGGAAGCTAAGGAGCGTAGATTGAAAGTAATTGTTGGTGGGTAAATCCACAGATGTCACATGGGAGTTGTTTAAAACCTAAACAACTCTGTGTTAGCTTCTTCCCACATCCCAAAGACCTGCAGGTTAGCACATTAAAAAAGTGCATTCAAAGGGCCTGTCCCCATGTGGTATTACTCTACTCCTAACCTGCGTTATTTTGTTCCACAACAGGACTTCACAAGTCTCATGTTGTGAAATCTAGAGCAGATATGCATTGACTATAGTGCAAAAATATGACTCATGAACATGAGCAGTAGTAGGTTTCTATCCAAGCTCCTGACATTCATCTGGGAATACAGACATGGCATTAGCAGCTTTTTATTTAACATGCGGAGGGCTTTCTAAACAGCAATGCGCCAAGTCACCCTTCTCACAGCTCAAGCAGTAAACAAGTGAAGAGATTGGTGGAGAGTGCTTTAGCTGTTAACAGCTGTCATGGCATAGGTGAGCCAGCAGGCTGCATGATAAACTGAGAATCATTGGGGAAGATCAGAAATCAGAGATGAGCAAACAAATCTCATACAGCAACTTTCACTAACTCAGAATGTCACATAGTTTTCACTGTAGTTATGTAATAACGGCAGAAGATAAAAAAAACCTGGGAGTCAATCCCAGCAAAGGAAGGACCCGAACAGTGCGAAGCATGTGATAATGGCCTCAACAATGTTTTTGTGTTGGCTGTATAATAAATACTTATCAAGCTGTAACCGGCAAGGAACTCTACAAGGACATACTAACATGCCCAGCTTTGGAAGGCAGCATCTTATGGAAGGCAGCATCTCTGACCCTGCACCCTACTGCCTGCCCTTGACATGCCAGTATGGATTGTTCTCATCTCCAGGGTGGGAGCTCAACATTCTGCCATCTAATTCAGATGCCAAGGTGCCACTCTTCACCCACGACTGCATCCCTAAGTACGGATCCGATGCCATCATTAAGTTTGCTGACGACACCACGGTGGTAGGACTGATCAGTGACAACGATGAGTCAGCCTACAGAGAGGAGGTCCAGCACCTGACAACCTGGTGTGCCAACAATAACCTCGTCCTCAACTCCAAGAAGACGAAGGAAATTATTGTGGACTTCAGGAAGGTCAGAGGAGGCAGTCATACCCCCATCCATATAAACGGGACTGAGGTGGAGCGCGTCTCCAGCTACAAATTCCTCGGGGTACATATCTCGGAGGATTTGTCCTGGTCCCTCAACACCTCCAAGCTGATTAAAAAGGCACAGCAGCGCCTTTACTTCCTGAGGAGGCTCAAGAAAGCCCACCTGTCCCCCCAGATCCTGACCAACTTCTACCGCTGTACCATCGAGAGCATCCTGACCACCTGCTTCACGGTATGGTACAGCAGCTGCACTGTTGCGGAGAGGAAGGCACTACAACGGGTGGTGAAAACCGCGCAGCACATCATCGGTGCCCCGCTCCCTGCCATGGATGCCCTCCACCGAAAACGGTGTCTGAGACGGGCTGGGAAGATCATTAAAGACCCCTCCCACCCCAACCATGGACTGTTTGCCCTCCTCCCATCAGGGAGGCGGTACAGGAGCCTCAGGTCTCGTCCCAGTAGGATGAGGAACAGCTTCTACAATTATACCATCACATTGCTGAACTTGGAGTCCCGCCGATAGATTTCTCCGGTCCCTCCGTCCCCATTGTTTAATTATTCTGTAATTTTGATTATTTTGTATCTTCTTCTTTTTTTTTAAATTTCTATATGCACTACTACTACGGACTGACGCAAAACTGCATTTCGTTGTACCCATACTTAGTATTTGTGCAATGACATTAAAGTTGAATTGAATTGAATTGAATTGAATTGAATTGAATTGAATGCTAGTCGCCGCTAATTTTTCAGCATTTTGAAATATTTGCGGCAATTATAAAGAGACCACAACTAGTTCCCAGAATGTGGGAACTCCTCACGACCATGAAAGCGACACCCCGGCAACCACCCGCGAACATGTGGCGACCATGTGGCGACTGCATAGTCACCTGCAGTCGCCTAAAAAGTCTCCTGAGTGGGACAGGTCTAGAAAAGTATTCAAATTTTGAAAGGAATCAGATTCCTTATGCATTCCAACACATGAACCAGTTGTACAGTTATATTTTTACAGAAAGGGTTTATCCACTCCAAGTATGATATTTCTCACAATGATACGGACTGCATCCTCGTTGTCTAATAAGGATGAGGCTCTGGTACTGAAAATCAGCAGTTGAACCTTCCGCTTCTGTTGGCAAGGTTGCAACGCTTGGGGATATGTCATTTTGGGTAAAGGAATCAGGAGCTTTAATAACTGCCCAATTAACATGGAGACTATGTGTGTGCTGGTCCCCAGAAGCGGATCTACTCCAACCTTATCTCCAAGATGTGGACTCTTATACATCGGCGAGACTAAACGCAGACTGGCCGATCGTTTCGCGGAACACATTGGTTCAGCCCGCGTGATCCAACCTGATCTTCCTGGACACTTTAATTCTCCTTCCCATTCCTACACACACCTTTCTGTCCTCGGTTTCCTCCATTGTCACAGTGAGGCTAAACGCAAATTGGAGGAACAGGATCTCATATTTTGTTTGGGCAGCTTACAGACCAGTGGTATGAATATTGATATCTCTCACTTCAGATAGCCCCGGCACTCTATATCCGTCCCCCACCCAAGTCACCCTACAAACAGCTTACAATGGCCTGTTTCCTTTAACATCGTAACCTTTTTCCATATCTTTCCTTCATTGTTCTTTATCTCTCCACATCACAGTCTATATCTCTCGTTTCCCTTATCCCTAACCAGTCTGAAGAAGGGTCTCAACCTGAAACGTCACCCATTCCTTCTCTCCAGAGATACTGCCTGTCCCGCTGAGCTATTCCAACTTCTGGTGTCTATCTTTGGAGCTACTAACATCCATTTCAATCATTCCACTATTAAATCTCTATATGCTGTACATGTGTATGGCTTGGTTGTGCACATGTACGGTATAATTGAATAGCACATGCAGAACAAAGTCTTTCACTGAATCTTAGTACACGTGACATTAATAAATCAACACTAATTAGGTTAGTGTGCTGCCAAAGCAAAACCAACAATCATCGCAATGCAGGGAACTCATTGTTTTACATTCACGGCCCATGTTTGACACAAAGTCCAAGATGATAACTTTACCAATTCACAGTGTTCCTGTCCTTCTGGCGTGCAGCACCCAGGCTAGCTACTAGAGCTTCTCAACTATTTAGAGCCATAATTTAATGAGGTTAAATCCTCACATGCTCTCTCTATTGCTTCAGTTGCGGGTTCTTTTTCCTGTCTAAAAACATGACAACATTTTAACAGCAGGTTCTTGCAGCTCCAGAGCAACCTGAATAAAAAATACCTTGGATTTTGGAAGGTTAAGGGTTCAAGAGCTGTGGGTACCATAATGGCAACAATCTTCTCAGCCGCATCATTTGAGGTTGACCTTTTTTGATCGTATTGTTCCAGCTGGCAACTATCTTTATTACTGCCCTTGGCCTGTGCTCGCAGCAGGTCAAGGCCATCATCTGCACGTCAACCTCCATCGTAATATATTTATTCACAGGCGCTCTCACTTTTCACCTTTACACTTTGCTTCACAGTTAATACCATCTACTGCTAATACTTCATCCTTTCCCTGCAGAAGAGCATGACCTGGTGCTCCGCTTTGATGCCACTCAATGTCTACTACAATCTCTGGGCACCACTGCCCTGTACCTTTTGTGCTGTGTATAAAAGCTGCCATTTCTTACTCTATATATCAGGCATCACTTTGTGCTCTCTGCCTCCACTGTAGCTTGTAGAAACTCAGTGTAGTTTGTCTACCAGTAAATGTTACGAAATTAACTAAAATATAAGAGTATCGCAAACTCATCTGATCCTTTTCATGAAATGCCTCTAATTAAATGGGTGACATATGTGGCACAGCTGCTGACTCTCAGTAACTCGGATGTTGTCTGTGTACAGTTTGCATAGTTTCCCTGTGACCACGTAAGATACCTCTGGGTGTTCAAGTTTTCTCCTATATCCCAAGAAGTGCAGCAGGCCGGTACGTTAACTTGCCACTGCAAATTGTCCTGAATGTGCAGGTGAACGCTAGAATTTAGGGAAAGTTGTCGAGAATGTTAGTGCAATAAAAGTAATGTCGGGTTAATGTAAATGGGTGGTTCAATAGGATAGGTAAGTGGTATATGATAGGAAAGTGGTGATGAGTTAGATGATCAGCCATGATCTTTATGAATGACAGAGCAGGCTCAAAGGAATAAAAAAAGCTTTACTTTGCTTCTCTTTTTTTTATTGTTCTTAATGAAACGTATCCACAATCTTATGTATTCCAAAATACAATTAAAACTTATCTCGATGCAGTCTCTAATTCTTTCACCCATCATCTTAAATTTATCTCTTCTGATTATGCAGATGCTATTGAAAACAATTTCCCACAGGAAAAAGTGCTGCTCTATTACAATCAGCATATTGGAGTGATATTTTGTGGTATCATGTCATATGCTGTTGTATGGTGAAGGTACCTTATAGTTTAAAATAAACAAAAAAAGTGCTGGTGTAACTCAGGTCAGGCAGTATTTCTAGAGGAAATGGAAAGGCAGCATTTCAGGTTGGGACCCTTTTACAGTTCCGACAAAAAATATTACCTATCCATGTACCCGTCCAAGTGTCCTTTAAATTATGTTATTGTACCTGCCTCAACTACCTCCTCTGACAGCTCATTCCATATACTAAGTAAAAAAATGTTCCCCTCAGGTTTCTATAAAATCTTTCACCTGTCACCTTATGTCCTCTGGTTCTTGATTATATTGGTGGAAGACTCAGAGAGAAAATGAAATCTTTATTGATACTCAGACTGTCTTTAATGACGGCATCACATGCCCTTTGCTTTTATCTATTAATGAGGATATTCGAGCACGTGCACAAATGAATTAAAATAAGGATTCATATATGCACAAACATGCCCGGAGCTTTGGGCAGAAAATGATATATCACCCAGAATCGCTCTCCTCTCTTTCCAAAATCCACTTTGCAAACTGCACATATATCGATCTTCGATCACTATGTTCACAATATTGGAATATCTGGCCACTCTCTCAGCTTTCACATAATGAATCTGCAAAGATCATCTTTTTGTTTCAAAATTCTACATCAGTACTGTACAGTTAACAAAGGACTGATGTGATTGACTTAAAATGTTAATGCTCTTTTTCTCTCCTCAAATACTGCCTGACCTTCAGAGTACCTCTAGCCTTTTCAGTTTTCATTTCAGATTTACAATATGTGCATTTTTTTTTTGCTTTTTCAAGAACAAATATGATCCTTTTCTCCATTTACCTCATGGGCTAATGCAGTTGAAGAAGGAAATAATTACATTCATGTATTTTTTTAAGTCCTGAAAATCATCTTTTTTTTAAAAATGTCTTTTCTATAAGGTATACAATCAATACAATATTATACCATTAAGTACTTTCAATGAAGAGCCACATAGACTTCTCAGAACGTGGATGGACAGATGAGACCAGCTACTTTTAATTCCCGACAGACCACATGTGCAGAAAGTGCACAGATGTTTTCCTGCGGTTTTACCTGAAGCATAAATACACTCAGCTGGACTAACAGCTGCATTCACTGCAAAACATAAGGAAAACCTGTGGCTCTCCTTGATCATACCTTCCGGAAGAGACAACCTGCAGCGTCGGAAAATTTAGGTTAGTACGTAGGTGGTCTGCCAAAAGCTACAGTGATGAGGTCAGTGATAAGAATTTAGATTTTTTTTAAATTATTTGACTGTGTTAAAATGCTGCACTTCAAAAAGGGGGCTTTATTTTTGTTAATGTTTTTTAATCATTGAATAGTTTACTAAATTCTTTGAATGTTTTTCGTTGTTCAAGGCTTTGACAAGTCGGGGGTGGTAAACATCTTTTCACCTTTTTATGGCTGAGTTCGGTGTTCCCCTCTTGTGATCCTTCCAGAGCTTGGATGTTGGGGGATCTGGCCGACTGTGCCCGCAGGCTGTTGCTGATCAGTTAATAGTACTGTATATTCCAAAGTCAACTGCAAATGTGGGTGGAGAGATTTTGCCTGCAAGTTCTGGCCCACTTTAAACCCTTTCTTTCCCAAACCTCAGCTTCTTTAAAGGGAATAGCCAGACAGAAAAAACAAACGGGCCATTGTTAGAGCTGATTATTATGTTGGTGGCTGTTATCGGAGAATACCAACCATTCTGCACAGTCCTGATTTGACCAACAATCAGTGTTTGACCAACAATCCTCTGTTGCACAAATGTCAGGAGGACCCTCCTCTTCTCAATTTACTCACGATTATTTCGCATCTGACTACTATCAGCATATGACAGAAGGCATCAGGCACATCCAGAGCCAAATAACAAGCCATTTCCCCTCCCACCTGCAGCTTCATAGGTTAGCAAAATATTCACAGCAGAATAATAACCAGCATGTTGTATAGAATGGGTGGATGCAGCTGATGAACAGTGACAACATCATTCTGGAAGGAGTGCGGGCAGTGGCTGACTAAGCAACTGACTTTTTTTGTACCATTAGCCAGATGATAACTGTACACAAAAGATTCAGTGTTCCCAACTTGAACTGTAAATAGGCTATCAGTAAAATGAGTTAATGGAAGCAATTAGATAGTGATAACAGGTAGAAGTGTGAAATGTAGAGCAGGAGGACATACCTGGCAGGTCAACCCAAATTACAATGCACAGAAAGAAAGCAAAGAAAGCAGAAAGTGATGTTTCAGTTTGAGAAGAGGCATATTTTTGAATTGAGGGGCTTCGAAATGCCAGACAATGAATGTTTGCAAGCCATTCAACTTTAAGAGTATCACAGCAGCTTACTCTGCAATTCGCTGCAGCAGTCTCCTGACATTGATTAAAAGGGGGTAGGTTAGTTCATTTTAGTTCCTACCCCATCCAAAGATCAGAGGCCACTTATGACAGACTCACAACTCAGATTAAAATGAACTTGCACCAACACCCAGGTCCAAACCCAAGACCTCACACTTTCAACGGTTCGTTATCTCACCAGGAGGTCCAATTATTTACTGATGAACAGCTGATTTGTGGAAAGTACTCATCCATGGCATGGTTTAGACCAGTCACATGGAAATTATTATTCAACGAAAGCTTAATAAATCTATAATAGATGAAACATCACCATGAATAGACACAAAAAGGTGGAGTAACTCAGCGGGTCGGACAGCACGTCTGGAGAAAAGGTACAGGTGACGTTTCGGGTCGCGACCCTTCTTCAGACATCACTGTGAAGACTACAACTTTACAAGTTCAAATACTATACATACTGGAAACATCTTTATGTAGCATCATCATTCAAATCTCAAGGATAGATGCCAAAATTAACACAGGTTTATGCACTGTTTACAATGCCAGGTTTGGCCTGTATTCTCCACATTACCTGATTTTGTATTATTAACTGTAAGAATCGTGGTGCGTACACGTACCTGCTTGAGTGGATGATGTTGTGTCATCAAGCCAATAACCATTTCTGGTAGAGCCATAGGAATGCCTTTTAGCAGTTTTTCAAATGTTGTAACAATTTGCTTTGATCTGATGGTCCAGTCTGGCCGATTGGTGAAGTTTGCCAGTCGCACAAGGTTGGAAGCAGCCACAGCATTGCCACTGGGCTCTGCACCATCCTGGTCTGCATCAGAAATAATGAGGACAACACGATTTATTTTAATATGCACTCCTATTAGTCGGTTCAAACAATAATGAACTTGGCAACTCAAATTAACTGTGATAATCGAGGACAAATTCATGGCAAATATAATTGTTTCCTTGATCAGTATGTTGATAAACCAACAAAAAAGTAGTCAATTTTACATCTGGCATTATGCAAGGAAAATGAATTCATCAATATTCTGATGGTACAGGGGATTAAGGAAGAATGGTCATAGTATGGCAGATTTTTAATATCAAGATTGGGAGTAATTTAGTAAAATCAAAAATCAGGCTCTCAAATCTAAACTGCAATCCCACTGAGGAACTGAATTAACCAAACAATGACAAACAGTTAAAAATGCATGATTTACATACCCCTTTAATTCCAGAAAAAGGTCATCAGAATTCATGGTTAACAAGAGATGTAAAAGAATTAAAAGAAAAAGCTCATAAGAAAAAGGAAAAAATAAAACAAGCAAAATATAGCAAGAAACATGGAAACAGATTCTAAAAGCTTCTGTGGATACCTAGAAGGAGATATATATGGTAAGGTTACTGAGGATCCCCTATGGACCAAGATGAATTATACTGGAGAGTAAAAAGGAAAGAATATTTTGTGTATATCTTCATGGTGGATGACACAGAATACCACAGGAAAACATCTGTTATATCAAGTGGCAGGCCATAGAAAAAAATGAAAATGAGTAAATGAAACAAAAGTCCTCCATTTTACTAACACGGAGATATTTCCAGTGGAATTCCTCTCTTCATAAGACTGATTCTATACAGCCATCTACTGCAACAAAGCATCTTCAAGGATTTATCAATAACCGTTTAAAGCATTTAATGTGTCATAAATTTGAACATGGGTTAATTTGAAACTTGAATCCCTCATCGTCCTTTATTTAGATTGTAACAACAATTTAAATATTCTCAGCCCATTACCTGATCATTAAACACAATTGCAATGATATATGCAAACATTCTAATGGCCTCATAGTACGGGTGACATTCCCTTCTCAACAGTTGACCTTAGCTTAGCACACTTAGCTCATTAGTCAAGGTTCTTGTATGTTTCGTATTAGGCAGAATACATGGTGATGTTCCAATAATCCAGGCTTCTGACACTCCTGCAGCCACAGGATCACAATTAATATAGCCACGCCTTAAATAAACAGCTTAGTTTCCACTCATAATTTAATTGTTCAATATGTGCAAGACTATTTATTAACGCAGAAATGTACAGAGATCCTAATGATAAAAAAGCCACTTACAGATCTCTGCAATAGCTTTTTTTTAAATTTCTGTATATGTCTAAAAAAGCTTGTGCAATCGAGTCTTAAGTTAATGTTATTGAATTCAAATGGTGGGCAATTCAATATTTTAAACATTGCATCCCTATTTTACAGCATTATACTGATTAATTCAGAGCAATGATTAATGTACATGTTCTCCTTATTTCTAATTGGGGTAAAATTTCTGCAAGAAAATCACAAGTGATCTGCCAGCAGACATGTCCTTAACTGAACTATTCCTGAGCAGAGGCTGTAGCACAGCAACCAGTCTGTAAAAGGGTCTTGACCTGAAACGTCACCCATTCCTTCTCTTCAGAGATGCTGCCTGTCCCGCTGAGTTACTCCAGCTTTTAATGTCTATCTACAGTTTCGACTGATCAGACTGCTGGTCAGGAACTTGCGTGCTGCCTGCTTACCTTCTCGTGGGCAGCAGAAACATCTGTAGGTACCCCAGCACACAAGCCAGGTTAATCCTATTACAAGTATGGGCAGCAACATTTAAATAAATGAAAAATCACTGTTAGGAGAAATAAACTCAGCCAATTACTTCAATACTCAACAAATAAATTGATAATTAAATCAGTTTAAATATTTTAATTTGTGGGTTTTTTTTACTCCTAAACATTTTTTTCTACTCGCATCAGACACCCCTTTCCTCCATCCTTCCTGCAGCTTTGGAAGTTACTGCTGCATAAGCTTATTATTATTGTCAAGTGCAAATACCATTAAACATGTAGTATATTGTGTTACAGCAGCAGAGAAAGTTTAGGTAAAAAAGTGCAAGGGGAGCAAAAGGGTAGGTTTGGAAATCAGGAATTCATCTTCTTATGAGAAGAGCATTTTAATAACAGCACAGAAGAAGCTGTTCTTAAGTAAGGTGGCTCATGCTATCAACCTTTTTTTTAATCAGAAACAGAGACAGTTTCTTCCCAGCTGTTAACAGGTAATTTAACCATCCTACCAACAACTCGAGAGCAGCCCTGAACTACTATCTACGTCATTGGAGACCCTCGAACTATCCTTGATCAGACTTTTCTGGCTTTATCTTGCACTAAACATTATTCACGACATTCTCTTTATCATGTATCCGTACTCTGTGTATGGCTTGTTTATAACCATGTATTGCCTTTGACCTGACTGGTTCGCACGCAAGAATAGTTTGTACTGTACTTCAGTATGTGTTGCAATAAACTAAGCTCCATGCAATCTCATGTCCGTCAGAGAGGTGAGAAGAGAGAATGACCAATGTAGGCGTAGTCATTGATTTATTTGGCTGCTTTTTACAGAGGCAGCGGGAATTGTAGATGGAGTCAAAGGGAGATGGGTAAGCGTTGATGGACTGGGCAGCGTCCAACAACTCTACAATATCTTATTGTCTTGGGTAAAGCTGATACTGATGCTTACCAAGCTATGTAGCATCCAGGTAGGATCCTTTCTCCAGATAGGATCCTTGCACCTTTAAAGGTTCGTAAGAGTTCATTGGGGACGTGCCAAATTTCCCCAGAGCTCAAGAAAGTAGAGGCGTTGGTGTGCAACTTTGACCATAGTGTCAACGTCGTCGGACCTGGACAAAATGTTGGTGGTGTGTGTACAACCAGGAACTTGAAGCACTCGACCCTCTCTGCCTCAGCAGCTGTAACCTCATATCGGTGGAAGGGATTGGGGGGAGGGGAAAGAGTAGGGGATAAAAGCGAAATGGGTAACTCAGAGATGGGAGATGAACATCTGGAGGAAAGATGCAGGGTGACTGGGCTGGTGGGAGATGGTTAAATTCTTGCTCTAGCCGCTAATGTCTGCTGAAGCTCCCTGTTGCTGACCATTTTAACTCCCCTTTCCATTCCCATTCTCTTAGCCAGTTCCACTGCTAAAGTGAGGTCACATGCACATTGGAAGAACAACACCACGTATGGTGCAGCCTACATCCCTACGGTATGAATAGTGATTTCCTCCCCCTCCCACCGGCTAACACGCACCCTGGTGCACACATATTTCTTCCTCCATCTTCCACCAGCCCAGTCATCTTGCTCCTTTCCCCTCCTCCTTACGCTCATCTCCTATCCCTACCCCAAATCATTTCCCTTTTAATCCCTTTCTTTCCCCTCTTCCCCGTCCGATTCCCCCATTTCCTTCCCTCTGCTTTACATTTTATTCCTTCACTTTTTTCCTCATCTAACACCCTTTTATCTCCTTTGCCCCTCTACCCTATGTTATTTTCTCCACGCATCTGCCAATCACCGCCCATCTCTATCCACCTATCACTTGCCCAGCTTTTCCCCACCCACATTTCTCTTTTCCAGCTTTCTCCCCCTTACTCCATCAGTCTAAAGAAGGTTCTCAAATCAAAATATTGTCTGTACATGTCCTCCATTAATACAGCCTATCCCTCTGGTGCCAGGTTCCTCCAGCACTTTGATTTGTATCCAGAGAACCCTGGTTTTCACCCAGAGAATTGTGAATCTGTGGAATTATCTGCCACAGAAGACAGGGGAGGCCAATTCACTGGATGTTTCCAAGAGACAGTTAGATTTAGCTCTTAGGCCTAACAGATTCAAGGAATGTGGGGAAAAGGTGGAACGGGTTACTGATTTTGGATGATCAGCCATGATTCAGAATTAAGGGACAGAAGTTTAGGGGTAACATGAGGGGGAACTTCTTTACTCAGAGAGTGGTAGCGGTGTGGAATGAGCTTCCAGTGGAAGTGGTGGCGGCAGGTTCGTTGGTATCATTTAAAAATAAATTGGATAGGCATATGGATGAGAAGGGAATGGAGGGTTATGGTATGAGTGCAGGTGGGACTAAGGGAAAAAAGTTGTTCGGCACGGACTTGTAGGGCCGAGATGGCCTGTTTCCGTGCTGTAATTGTTATATGGTTATCATATTTAATGTTGGTGCTAGCTCGAAGGGCCAAATGACCTACTCCTGCACCTATTTCTATGTTTTCTATGTCTTGTTTTCCATGTACCGTGGGTAGCTAAAATCCAGGCATAGATTTCTGTGACAGTTGAAGAAGGGTCTCGACCTGAAATGTCACGCATTCCTTTTCTCCAGAGATGCTGCCTGACCTGCTGATTTACTCCAGTGGCACACTGAGCTTTGTTTTGTTTTGCACTATCTTGGGATTTTAATTTTTTGAACATTTTATGTGCTTGTTTATTATTTTATCTATTGAATATTATGTTTACAAACCTGTTGTGCTGGAACAAAAAAAATGTAATTGTTCTGTTTTGGTACATATGACAGTAAAACACTATGACTACTGATCTTTGACCACTGATATTAGGCTATCAGACTGATAGCTCCCTCTTAGCACCTCCTTTCTGAAATAATCGGGTCATATTTGCTATCCTCAATTCTGCAGGATGAAAGATGTGAGATTCTCGGTGAGATTAGTTTTCAGTAGCCAAGCCAATTTAGCTCCTGGTCTGTGTCAAGTTAGCTAATCACAAATTGCAATACAGATTAAAATGCACAAGACACCTTGATGGGAATGTATTTATAGCAAGGTAGCACCAAAACTTCCACCCTTTCAGAACCTCATTACAAAGCAGTGAGAGTTTTCAGAAAGCACTTTTCAACCACATTGGTCACTGATTTTTAGGCAGCTAACTAAAGGGGAAAAGCCTTACGAAATTTAGCTGGCAAACAAAAAAATTAGCTCATTGCAGTGAGTAATACAGATTTGAAATGTGTCCAGGAGGCGAGAAATGTAGTGTTTTACAGTTCAATTGCGTACATCCATCTTCCCGGTTTGACCTGGCTACGAAACTAATGGAAAATATCTAAATGTACGGAACTATTTCAAGAAGAGCCTCGCCAAACTCTGCAGTGGGAAGCAGTTCGGGTGACAGGCACAATTAGTAAAGGTTGGTATCAGATGCCAGGATCACCCAGAACTTGATGGATTGCTTCAGGGACTGTTTTGCGGATGGTGTTCCTTAAATTTGGCATCTTCTTTTGTTTATTCCATCTCCCTCAAGATCGAATGATACTAGCAGTTGCAAAGATGAATGCCAAACTATTTAATGTCTAATATAATGCTAAACATTGATGAACATTTAAAACAATAAAAAACAGGCTTCTCCTTTGAAAGTCTATTATAAATCTGTTTTCTTGTTTTTTAATTTTTTCATAAGTCTCCTTAAATTCCCAAAGCATATTGTTTCAACATTTTGCCATCTTGCATTTTACATCCCCAGGAATCAGATTGGACTCCCCTGATCCCAAATGTTCTTCATTCAATATGTGGTTTCTTGCCAGGAATTACAGATATCTGTAGCAAAGTATAGATCTTGCTTAAGCAACTGCCTTATGAACAGAAAAATACATTACACTACTGCCTGTAGTGCAGTATTTGAAGAGAATAATGAGGTATTTAGTAAAGGTCATAAAATGAACACATCGCAACGTATAAGCTGCCCAATGCATTTAAACTGAGCATTTCATGTAATTAAATGTGCTAGAAAACATTACACAAGGAGTTGCAGTATAAAGCATTAAGCTGTATAAAGTACAAGTTTAGTTTTACTGACCTAACTGAAGAGGTTTTGTGAAGGAGAAAAAAAGGTATCAGCCTAGATATTGTTGCCATGTAAATGAATATCACCTAAAACCCATCGAGATGTGTGTGTACACTGCACTTTCAGACATGTATTCTGATTTCTCCTTGATTGTAATCCAAACCATTCGCAGTGTTGTCAAACTGCAGGTAATCCATAACAGGAATTCACAAGCACAATTCGAGATGCATGAATTGCAGTGATCACTCACAACGTGGCAAGCATTTACAGCTGAGGCATTAGAGAACAGTGGTGTTGCCACCTCTCTATGAAAGAGTTAACCTTCTTGCAGGTATTTTCCAACAGCTGGTACTTTCATTGGTGTTTCATCCCACACAAACCTGACTTGCATCACTCATTGCCAATCTTTC
Source organism: Amblyraja radiata (assembly GCF_010909765.2). Taxonomy (NCBI): domain Eukaryota; kingdom Metazoa; phylum Chordata; class Chondrichthyes; order Rajiformes; family Rajidae; genus Amblyraja; species Amblyraja radiata. Next base: position 24,590,126 of record NC_045981.1, read on the forward strand.
AGGCCCCCCCAATGATGTCTTCAACTATCCACTTCCCAACTTCCACTATTGATCATGTTTTTAGTTTAGTATAGAAATACAGCATGGAAACCGGCCCACTGAGTCCATACTGACCATCGATCACCCGGTCACACTTGTTCTATGTTATCTCACTGTCTCATCCACTCCCTGCACACCAGGGGCAATTACCGTACAAACCCACGTCTTTGGGATGTGGGAAGAAACCACAGCATCCGGAAGAAACCCACGCAGTCACAGGGAGAACCGTGCAAATACCACATACACCAGCACATGAGATCAGGATTGAACCCAGGTCTCTGGCTTAGTGATGCAGCAGCTCTACCAGCTGCTCCATCGTGCTCCCCAAAATTCAAATTTGAATTTTACTTCGGAGTCACGTGAGTAACTACGTGAAGAACCCGTCCAGCACTCATGCGCGACATGAGCGTTCACGCAGTGCAACAGCGACGAATGGGAGTATGGGCGCTCCCGCTACAAGCTTGAAAGAACGGACCGTTAGGTAAGTGCTTACCCACAGGTTCGAATTGCCAAACTTGCTCTTCTTTGTGCTCCAGGGGAAAACTGGAAAGAGCAAAGCAGCACAGAGGAAAACAGCCCCGTTCGACTCCAGGGAAGGAGCGTCCCATCAGTGGAGGGGGCGAGAGGCGGCACCTGGACCGCACACGCTGCGGTCCATAGACACGGGTACCGAGCCGAAGCCCAGTCCACTAGAGCTGCCTGACCAACAGCAGCGGACTGGAGGGAAATCAACATCAAACCGGCCGGTAATCCCTACAACTCCGACAAGGAGACTTGCCGCCCGAGAACAGGCAGCCGCTTGAGCAAAGTTGGAAACCAATCATCGGGCTGGAGACAGACACACGGAAGACGGACAGCCCGGCTCATTCAGAGAGCCGGCACTTCAAACTACCGCCCGAAAGCGAGAAAGTGCCTGTCTCCAAGCCTTAGACAAAGGTCATGGAGCAAAAAACTCCAGCGAGACTTGCCTCGGGAGCTGGGGCAAGCTCGCCAAGGGAGCACAAACACTCCCGCTCCAGTGCACTAACAGCACTGGCCATCTCCCTCATCAGAGGAGATCGATGGCGACCAGGGCTGGGCTGGTCAAGAAGAGGCGTCACTGGCTGAACAACATCGGGAGTATGCTTGAGGTACAGGACCAGGAAGAGCTGCTGGGTGTGAGATACCGCTACGTGGCTACACCACAAGCGAGATGGCCGTTACAGCCTAAACTGGCGGCCAGCTTACTACCTGTCTTTTCTAAAAACCTCTCTAAGACAGGTAGTCATGAGGCGTTGGACTTTATCACGCCTCCCCAAAATTACATCTACTCGAAGTGCCTACCATTGTTGGGGGTACATTGAGCAGGGCATTTAAAAACCCAAAATCTTAATTTGCAATATTAATACCCCTGACGTCGGCTATCATTTCACATGCTCATTCCAGAGGGGCAGGGTAGTATGGCAAAACACCTGACCCTACTGTTCAACAAAGTATGCGATCCGCAACCTCTCGAAGGAAGTCATAAAACCTGCCCTCAACCTAAAAAATTCACAGGACTGTGAGAACGCCGACCTCAAAACCACAGATCCTGCTATCTGGCAAAGTTACCAAACCAAGCCTAAAAAATGGACGAAGTGTCCAAGATATTCGGCATCATGAGGGCAGGACCTGGAATGAGCAAACCACACAAAACCAGACAGCAGTACCTCCATGCATCCACCAGTAGGCGTCTACTTTATGGTACTGGTGAAAGCTCGGGGCCCGCATGCCAGTCCCCGCAAGCCTTTTCAGGACAGGGCCCAGAGCGGGCCCCATGGAAAATGCGCCTCCCCCCAACAACACCATCCCGACAGACAAGGAACCAGAAACCGAAGAAATTAGAACACTACTAAACAACAGTGGAGGTAGGTGAGTATGGTTCCTACCATCACATAAAAGGTGAAGGGTTTGTGCTAACAGGGGGGTGGGGGGGAACCGCACCTGGTTTTGGAAGCATGAAGAACTATCACACTTGGTAGTTATACCAAAAGTATTCAAGGACAAAAATTGAATTAAGAAAACTTGCCACCAGTTCAGCATGCACCGCAAAGGGGTTTTTCCCTCCCACTAAAAAGGAAACATGAGGGACAAGCTGAACTGGAGAAGACATACAAAAGGGTCATAAAGAAGTCTAAATATGAACCTTTGGAACAGTATTAAATTTTCCAAAAAACCCGAAAGATGGTGAATGTCGCACCATCATTGACTTAACCACTTGAATATTTTCACCAGGTATACACACTTCAATGGAAAACTTTGTAACTGCCAAACGTGGATTTCTTTAGGATACTTTATGGTAGGCATCAACTTAAAAGATGCATACTATTCAGTACCCAATTATAAAGATCTTCGGAGATACCTAAAATTTACATGGATGGGGTAACTATGGCAGTATAAATTATTGACTAATGAACTAAATATGAGCCAAAACTGTTTTCCAGATATTCAAACCAGCCCTGACACTATTAAGGAAACATATTGTCATGGCATATCGCGATGATATTTAACGACAGACAAAAACCATGGAAATAGTTAAATCAGCAGCATTAGCTACTATAAACTTATTTAGCCTGAGCTCTGTCACACTATCCAGATACATCTACGTTGACACCATCCACAACTATGGGTTATCTGGTATTCAATAACTCAATCCACTTGTCTATAACATTGCCAAAAGGAGAGTCAGCCTTGTTAGGCACAAACCTAACAAATTAATGGTTAACAATTAACCAACCATTCGACAAAGTGGCAAGAGTAATTGGGAAATTAGTAGCCGCATTACCAGGTACTTAACTTGGACCTTCCCATTAGAGCTAAGGTGCTATTATACAATACAATTCAATTTATTGTCATTTAAACAAAATATACCCATATCCAGAACAGGTGGTAAATGGACTAATCTGGAGTCATCATCACTAGACACTGGACATAAAACCTCGTTGGAAATGTTGGGTGCGTTCTATGGGTTAAAAGCATATTGTTCAATAGTGCACCGTTCGGCATGTTCGTTTATAAATTGACAATATCACAGTGGTGGCATATACTAAACCACATGGGCAGAATAAAATCGATATCATGTGACAAATTTGATTAACAATTTGGTAATGGTATGTCGTCAAACATATTTGACTATCAGCAACTTACCTACCAGGTGAGCTAAACACTGGCAGACATATTAAACCAAAGTATTTGCTGAAATTACAAAGCAATATGGAACACCAGATATCGATTTCTTTGTATTCCAATTGAATCACCACGTACCGATGTAGGTCGCATGGGAACCAGACCTTGAGGCAGCGGCAATGGATACATTCTCGCTGAACTGGGGGGGGGGGATCTAATCTCTATGGGTTTCTCCCCTCTTTCTACCTCATCAATCAGGTACTACGGCCTCATTAGTCGGGTACTACGCAAAATACAGATGGACTCTGCTTCAGGTATTTTGATAGTACCCGACTGGCCTACACAGCCATGGTTCCCAGTGGTCCTCGACATGGTCATCGAAACCCCAATGACTTTCCCAGTAGACCAGACTTATTAACTCACCCGGTATCAGGCATAAGCCACCCATGCCACGATAAAATCAAACTACTGGGTTTGCATATTTTGAAAAGATCACTGCTGGGCCTGGGATTGTCAGACAGCACTATCAACACGATGACAGCATCCACTGCATGTCCACAAGGAAACAATACTTGTCGAATATCAAGAAGTGGGAAAGATACTGTTCGAATAAAGGAACTACATATTCAACTACTACAATAAACAATGTACTGGAGTTCCTGGCAGGCCTTCACCACAATGAAGGACTCAGCTACACGACCATTAACACAGCCAGAAGTGCTCTGTTAAGCCTACTTAATTCAGACACCAGGACAACAGGCCATAGGGTCCCAACCGCTGGTGATCAAATTCATGAGAGGCATATTCAACTCTAATTCCCCAGACCTAGGTACACCCAAATCTGGGATGTCAGTGTGGTCCTGACGTACCTTAGGGAATGATCACCAGCCAGGTCCCTCACCCTGGAACAGCCTACCCTGAAGATGGTCATGCTGATGGCACTTGTCTCAGCACAAAGAGTCCAGTCCTTCCATCTACTACGATTGGACAATGGTTATAACACCAGACCGTGTCTCATTTACCATTCAGGGGCTGGTCAAACAGAGCAGACCAGGAACATAAGGTCAAGTCATGGAATTCCAGGCATACCCACCTGAACCACGGTTATGTGTCATGACCCACTTATTGAATTACACCGACACAACAAGAAATCCCCGAGGGAGAGGAAAAGTCTTATGGGTCAGCCACAAGAAACCTCATGGTCGGGTGACGAGCCAAACTATCTCAAGATGACTCAAGCAGGTACTGGGAGCTGCTGGAGTAAATACTAACGTGCACAAATCTCATTCCACCAGGGCAGCATCCACATCGGCGGCTAAGAGGATGGACGTGCCTATGGACCACATCCTGGCTACAGCGGGGTGGTCTAGGGAGAAAAACGTCCCAAATTTTTTTTTATAACAAACCGCTGGCAGAACCTGTATCGTTTGCAGAAAAAGTATTAGAATCTGCAAATATATAAATTAAGCCCAGGGGAGCATTTTGCTTTGTTATTGTTTAAATAACACCATTATTGTTTTTACAAACAGATCATGGTTGATTACGATAACATACTTCCTCCCTCGATTGACTTCGGCAGCGAGTGAAGTATGAACTGTTACACGGTTTGAAATCACAGAGCTTTAAAATCTTCACGTAGTCACTCACGTGACTCCGAAGTAAAATAGTAAGATTAAACGAGAACTTACCAGTTCGAACTTTGATCTGTATTTTATGAGGAGTTACGATGAGGGATTACGTGCCCTCCGCTCCCACCCTCAATTATAGAGATCAACTGGTATTTAAGTTCTCCTTTTCTTTACTATGTTTATTTCAATTATTGTGTCTTCTGTGATTCCACACCGCTGCTTTGAAGTATGTCGCGCATGCGTGCTGGACGGGTTCTTCACGTAATCCCTCATTGTAACTCCTCATAAAATACAGATCAAACTTCGAACTGGAAGCTCTAGTTTAATCTTACTATTTATTACCATTTGCCATGGTGGAATTTGAACCTGAGTGCCGAGGACTTTGCCCTGGTATCTAGATTACTAATTCAGTGATAATATCACTGCTTCCCTTCCTAGGGTCAGACCATTCCTCTCCAAGCCTGCCTCGAACACATTTCCAACTACTCCTTCTCAATACCTGCACCATCAAACCTCTGCCAAATCACACATCCTATCTTATCTCCCCAACTACTAGATTGTTCGCCCACCTTCCCTGATGTCCTTCCCTTCACAATGGTTCCCTTCCTTGATGCTGTCTTTTTCCACAATGCCTCTAAATAAATTCCAGGTCCAATCTAACCGTCCATACCCGTCCCGCCCCCATAACCACCAGCTCCCATTCCACTCTCTCCACACAACTTCCTACGGTATATGTCCTGTCTGATTTCCTCTATCAACTGAACAAATTGTTTTTTTCTAGCTGGGGGAAGGCCTTTGAATGGGTTTACTCAAGAGGCCACCTTGTTGGGCATGATAGCCCTTCGAGATGGTGGTGGGCAGAGGAAAAGGACAATGCCGGTGACCGAGCTTAACTTTTACACCCTCGGAGTCACTCGGAGTTGGCTGCGGGAGGAACCCCTTGGGCACGAATGCTGAGCGATGGCCGACGGAGGCGAAGGATAGCGCGTCCATAGGCCAATGTTATGGAGGATTCAGAGTGGTCGAGTTAACGGAGTGCGCCACTTTTAATTTCAGACTTGAAGGGTACAAGATGGTACCTAATACATGGCAACTCTTGTGCACCTACTCAGTATGATCTCCTATCTTATATTCTTACACTTAGTATGATTGTGCCTAATTTATAATAGGATTGTCACTGAACTGTATGCCAAAATAGAATTTCAATGTACTTAGGTACACAAGACAGTAAAGTACTGTTGAACAATTGAAATGGCACCCTAGGCCTCAAGCACAACCACAACCTTGTCAGACTATCTCAGGCTCTAACGCAAAGCCACTCTATCCAGTCGTTACGAGCAGAGGAATTTTGTGGCTAGAAATCTAAGTGTTTAGGAAGAGATTTGGCTAATATTGGGAGGTAGCAGTTGTAGGCCTCAGATCTATGATGGAATGGAGTGGATGGTTCACACATGTGAAGGGATATGAGCCCAACATGCGCAAATGGGACTAGCTTCGATGGTGTAACTTGGTCGGCATGGACGAGTTGGGCCGAAGGGCCTGCTTCCATGCTGAATGACATGCAGTCACAGCTGGGAGAGCAGAATGAGTAATCTGGGACAAGAGCAGACTGCAGAGACGTTTGCCATCTGTTATACCATTTGATTTATCGATTATGGAAATATTACAAATGTAAATTGGAATTTGACCAACCTAGATTAAAGTTGAATCATCAAGGAAATTATTCATGCAGTCTATATTATTACACACACATTCTTAAACTAATACAACCTCGTTATTTAATGGACAGATTAATTTTGGATGGCTACCCTTCACTGAATTCTCAACGGACACTTCTACTTTCTGAGCTTGGAGGAAGACAACGATGCATTGAAGCAACATGTCCCATCAAATACGGGAGAGATAAAGAGCTTTGGGAAATCTCACCTTCCTTAAGGCGAAGTAGTACAGAGGCATCATTGGCATCATCAGTGAAGTAGCCAAATTCATTGGCATCCCAAAATAGTTCATCCTGCTTCTCCTGAAGCTTCACAGCCCATTCCAGCCACTGCTCCTCAAAGGAAGCTTCGTACAGGTCCATCAGACTTCGAATAACAAATGCATAGTCATCCAGAAACCCACTGATGGGACTGGCTCTGAAAATAGATCAGAATTGGTACACATTAAGAATCACTAAATGATGTGCTTTTCCGGTGGCTTGCGACTCGCACTCCACAGTTAGTAGTTCCTGGATCCCTTCAGACCTCTCCCAAATCGATTCTGTAAATACCTTTTGCCAGCACCTCCCACATACTCTACCTCTGCCATTTAGAATGGGAAGAGCAACAAGTGAACAGGAACAACATCTCCTCCATTTTGCTCCACGTTATGCTCCATTCAGATTTGGGTGAACAACATTATTCATCACCAGAGGGTCAAATTCAGGGCTTCTCTCTCTCTCTAAAGAGATTCTGGAGAATCCTAACTGCATCAAAAGAAGGTGGTTCACCCACCATCAAGGATGCACAATAACTGCCAGCATTCCTTTGTAATTTTTAATGACACCTAAGAATTACGTTTTCAAGAAATTACTATACAGACAGTCCCTGTTCATGTTGCATGAACCCTTACGTAAGTCTAATTTTAGGTAAACTGGAATCACCATCCCCATACTCTGTCCAAAATAACTCATTGGAAGTATTAAGGGTGTGTCCCACTTGCCGATTTTTTTGGTGACTGTTGGCATAATTGACTGATGCATCAGGTCATCAAAAAAGTCGCGGCGTTTCTCTCTCTTTCTATCTACATAAAAAAACACTATAAGCAGAATTAATCGACAATTGAAAATTTCAATAATGTATGATTGATGTATATGAAAAAAAAAATGTACTATAATATGTAACTATACTTTACCATAATATGTTTGCTTCTAATAAAAATATATATATTTTTTTTAAATTTTAAATTGCGGCGTGACGACGTATTGACACGCGCAGTCTCCTCAAGTGTCGCAAAAAATGTTCAAAATCTTTTGGCGACCTTGATACGTCAGTCAATAACGCCGGCAGTCGCCGAAAAAAACAGCAAGTGGGACAGGCCCTTTAACTGCCTCAGAGTTGTCTTGTCGCATCCGGGGCACTTTCTGTGGCGTGCAGCCAACTGAGTAAGCACACTGTCATTGCTGGCTTACTTCCAATGTAAACTTGAGTGATCATACAGTCATGTGGAAATTACAAACTGCCTTGAGTACATTGGGGATTGAGTACAGAATTAGTTACGTAAGTGCAAGTTTACGTTAGTCACCTATTGCATAAGTCGACGAGTTCAGTACTCTCTTTCAGATTGTTTTCAAGTTGCATTCTCCCTTCAAACAAAAATTGCACATTGTGGGGGTTGTGACATTGTGTGTAAAACTCCTATCACAGCATAGTCCTACTGTGGAGCCATTGCTGCATCATTGTCTGGTTAATTCCAAACAAGCTTCCTGCAATCCAACCCTAAAATGGAACACATTCCTTCTGTTTTCTGTCCATTAACGAATCCAAGCCTTGGGAGTGTATAGAAACCTTGTGTTACTGGTGGAAGGAGCTCACTAACTCAAACAACCAGCCAATCTCCTGCCCCATCTGTAGAATAATTTATCATCCCCATATTGGCCGCATGGGCCACCTCAGTACTCCCAAAACAGATGTGACTATCATGGGACTATCTAACCAGCACCATTCTCACCCCAAGATGATTCTAAAGAAATGTATGTCCAAAAGTACTTCTGAACTGATATCGATCTGAAATGCAAGATAGAATGACACAAAGTTTCAGCAAGAAGTTGGGCATAACGATGATGATCATGGAAGAAAACATACTAGCCTAGCACATATGCATCAATAAGACTAGTCTCATTTTACCACCAGGAAGAAGTGGAAAGGCATAAAATGAAAAATTGCTTCAGGAAAATAATTGCTCTGTATACATGTAGAAGCAAAGAACTGCAGATGTGGGTTAATACACAAAAGGACACAAAGTGCTGGAGTAGCTCAGCAGGTTAGGCAGGATCTCTGGTGAACATGGACAGGTGGCGTTTTGGGTAGAAACTCTCTTCAGATTGATTGTGAGGGGGGGAGGAAGAAGAAAGTTGGAAAAGCAGTCAAAGTGTGTCAGGTAATAAGTTGCCACAGGTGAAGGGGGGGGGTTGACAGGCAGATGTTTGGAACAAAGGTCAGAGATAAGAACAGAAGGTGTGAAACACATTTGAAGAGTTGCAGATTGTGACAGGGAAGGAAAGTAGCAGGAGGGAGGGGGGAGGGGGGGGGGAAGAGAGGGGGGAGGGTGGTGGTGGTGGAAGGGAAGTATACCCTAGCGGAATATGTGCTGTTCCAATTGGGTAGCTTACAACCCAACAGTTTAAATGTTGATTTCTGCAATTTTGGAGTCATCTGCAGGTTTACTAAGTTTATGTTTAATATTGTCATGTGTACCGAGGTACAGTAAAAAAGCTTTGTTTTGCATGCTATCCAATCAAATGAAAAATACAATATACAATCAAGCAAAATAGAAAGCTATTGAATGCAGAATATAGTTCTCAGTATTATAATGCAACAGTTCCAGAGACAAAATCAAATGTCCACAAAGAGGTTGAGGTGAATCGGACTCCACCCATGTCTATGGACAGACGATTCAGAAGTCTGAATAAAAAGGGGAAGAAGCTGATACTGAATCTGGTGAAGCGGGCTTTCAAGCTTCTATAACCTCTTCCTGACATGAGCAGGGAGGAGGAGGAGGAATGACTTGGGTGGGAAAGTTCTTTGATTATGTTGGCTGCTTTCTAGAGTAGTGTGAAGTGTAGATGGAATCAATGGTAGGGGTCTAATCTATTTAACGGGCTGAACTACATTCATGACTCTCAGCAATTTCTTGCATTCTTTGGTAGAGCTTTTCCCAACCCAAGCAGCAATGCAACCCAACAGAATGCTTTCTCATTGTCATCCAAATTGTTAACGTAGATAATAAACAACGATGGGCCCAGCACTGACAACTGCAACACACCGCTGGTCATGGGCATCCAATCAGAAAAACAACTGTCCACAATTACCCTTTGACTCCTTCCCCCAAGCCAATTTTAAATCCAATTGGTTTTCTTGTGATCATACCTTCCAGACTCGCTTATCATGGGAGACCTTGTCAAAGAGCTGGCTGGAGTCTGTATAGACAATGTACACTGCCCTGCCCTCATCAATCCTCTCAGTGACCTGTTCAAAACAGGTCTGTCAGGGTTGAATTCTAAGTGTTGGAATGGAGTGATTCTACCTGAAGCTTGCAATGACGTAGCTTCTATCAATATGAGAAGTAGGCAGTTTGCCCTATTCCGCACGATCGTAGCTCACATATAATTAACTTCATATACTCACCTCTGTCTAATATCCCCTAATTACTCTCATGAGCATCGTTACTTGAACTAGGCCTCAAACATATGCAACTTTTTATGTGCAGGCTTTCCCTAACCTGCTCTCAAAAAACTTGCCTCCAATAGAATCATGGAATCAGGCCTTTCTGCCCATCTCGACCATACCGATTATATGCCAGTCCCATTAAGGATTGTATTCCATGCACTGGGAATGTTAGCTATTGAGAAGAATATGTGAAGAGGTCAACCGTTCTCCTTTCAATGGTTACCTACCCTTGTTCCACAACACCTTCACTTCCACGGTAGCAGCTGCGTAGGAGCCGGCCAGTGTTCGAATCAAACATGTGCTCCTTCAGGAAGGTCGCTGCCTTGGTTGCCCGCAGAATGTAAGTTTTCTCCCCAAGAACTGCACCAGCTCGAGCAAATCCAGAGATCATGAGACCTGCAGCAGAAATAATGAAAATCAAAGGTATAGGTGAGGGAAAAGGTGAATACGGAAGTGTTCTATTTCTGTCCTTTCCTAGTCTAAGATTCTAAACAATGAGACACAGTTAAACAATCAACTGCAGGAGATCGTATGGACCTAAGGATATTTTCTTCATTGAAAAGAAAGTTAAAAGGAGATTTTAAAATGAAATGAAGAATATATTGCAGAGAAAAATAGGTCCAATAGTCCTCACTGGCGGGAGACTGGTATATCAAAGGATATTACAACTGTAAAAGAACCAGAGGGGAAATAAAGACAGTAATTTTTATGGCCAAAATTCGCTGCCTGAAAATTATGCAGATACAAATTCAACTGTATCTTTCAAAAAGGAATTGGATATTTATCTAGCAAAAGAAAAATGTGCGGAGTTAAGGGAAAACAGTAGGCAGGGGAAGAACTTATTGGACACTGTTATATAAAGAGCAAGAAAGAGGCAACAGTTGCCGCTAGAGAAAGATGCAAGAGAAGTGATAATGGGGAGTAAAGTTTTTCTGTCTATTCCTTCGGGGGAATGCGACTCTTTCTGTCGTATCCCCCCTTCTCTGCCTCCGTCTGCACTGAGGCCTAATGGCGGAGTTGGCGGCCTCCAACTGCGACCGACCTCGAGGCTCCGGAAGCAGAACCAGCCAGGACATACCAACGCGAGGCTGGCCGAATTCGTAGCTGTGGCGGCGTTCCAGGGTTCCGGTGGCAGCGGCACAACTCGGGGCTGAGGCAGTGATCCGGTGGCAGCGACCCGACTCGGGGCTGAGGCGGTGTTCCGGTGGCAGCGGCAAGACTCGGGGCTGAGGCGGTGCTCTGGTGGCAGTGGCACGACTCGGGGCTGAGGCGGTGCTCCGGTGGCAGCGGCACGACTCGGGGCTGAGGCGGTGCTCCGGTAGCAGTGGCACGACTCGGTGCTGAGGCGGTGCTGAGGCGGTGCTCCGGTGGCTGAGGCGGCGTTCCGGCGGCGGCGACCTGAATCCGGGGCTCGGCCGCGGGCCAGTGGACGACATCGTCAGGAGCTCGCAGGTCACAGGTTGGTGACCTGTTTTTACGGAGCTCCCGTGGTAACAGCTGCGTCCGCTGGACTGGAGGGCGGCATCTTCGGCAGCTTCGACCACCCCGGGCCACGGAGCTTGAACCGGCCCGTTCGCGGAGCTCGGTTGAGCCGTGGGACTGAATTACCATCGCCCGGTGGAGTAACAACATCGGAGGCTTGGATCGCCTCAGCGCAGAGGGAGAATAAGGAGGGAAGAGACAGTGACTTTAAGACTTTTGCCTCCATCACAGTGAGGTGTCTGGTGAACTCACTGTGGTGGATGTTAATTTGTGTTTATTGTGTGTTTTGTTATTAATTATTATATGTATGACTGCAGGCAACGAAATTTCGTTCAGACCGAAAGGTCTCAATGACAAATAAAGGAATCTAATCTAATCTAAAGATATAGCAGAGGAGTTGAATAGCTTTTTTGCATCAGTCTTCACAGCAACGTGCCTGAAATTCAAGAGAGTCAGGGGATGGAAGTTAGTGGAGTGACTATTACTAGGTGCTTGGGAAGCTGAAAGGGCTGAAGGTGGATAAGTCACCTGGGATGGACTAGGGTTCCGAAAGAGGTGGTTTTAGAGATTGTGGAGACATTGATAGTGATATTTCAGGAATCACTAGAATCAGGAGTGGACCCAGATGATTGGAAAATTGCCAATATTGCCCCGCTGCACAAAAAGGGAGCAAGGCAGAATAGTGGGAACTATAGGCCGGTTAGTCTGACCAGTGGTTGGTAAGATTTTAGAACCCATTATAAAGGATGAGATTACGGAGTACTTAGAAGTTCATGATAAAATAGGCCGAAATCAACATTGTGAAAGGGTGGTCTTGCTTGACAAATTTTCTGGAATTCTTTGAAGAAGTAAATAGCAGGACAGACGAAGGAGAGTCAGTAGATGTAGTTTACTTACGGTAGATTGTCAGAAAGCCTTTGATAAGGTGCCACGCATTAGGCTGCTTAGGAAGATGCGAGCTCACGCTATCGAAGGGCAGATACTAGAATGGATAGCAGGTTGGCTGGATGGCAGAAGACAAAGAGTGGCAATAAAGGGGGCTTTTTCTGGTTGGCTGCCAGTAACTAGTGGAGTTCCGCAAGGGTCGGTGCTGGGACCGTTACTCTTCACGTTGTATATTAATGATTTGGACGAGAGGATTGGGGCAAATTTGCGGATGATACAAAAATAGGTGGAGCATGCAGGTAGTGTAGAGAAAGCAGGAACTCTGCAGAAGGACTTGGGCAGGTTGGGAGAGTGGACAGAGAAGTGGCAGATGGAATATAATGTAGCAAAGTGTGGAGTCATGCATTTTGATCGTAGGAATAAAGGTGTAGACTATTTTCTAAATGGGATGCGTATACAGAAATAGGAAGTGCATAGGAACTTGGTCGTGCTGGTGCAGGATTCCCAAAAAGTTAATCTGCGTTGAATCAGTAGTTAAGAAAGCAAACTCAATGCTAGCATTTGTTTCAAGAGGGCTTGTATACAAAAACAGAGATATAATGTTGAGGCTCTGTAAGGCCACATTTAGAATATTGTGAGCAATTCTGGGCACCATATCTGAGGAAGGATGTGCTGGCTCTGGAGAGGGTCCAGAGGAGGTTTACAAGAATAATCCCAGGAATGAGTAGGTTAACCAATGATGAGCGTTTGTCAGCATTGGGCCTGTACTTGCAGGAGTTTAGAAGAATGAGGGGGGACCTCATTGAAACATACAGAATAGTGAAAGGCTTGAATAAAGTGGATGTGGAGAAAATGTTTCCACTTGTGGGAGAATCCAGGACTAGAGGTCATAGCCTCAGAATTGAAGGACGTTGTTTTAGGAAGGAGATGAGGATAAATTTATTTCGTCAGAGAGTGGTGAATCTGTGGAATTCTTTGCCACAGGAGGCTGTGGAGGCCAAGTGCGTGGATATTTTTAAGGTAAAGATAGATAGATTCTTGATTAGTACAGGTGTCAGAGGTTATGGGGAGAAGGCAGGAGAATGGGGTTAGGAGGGAGAGATAGAACAGCCATGATTGAATGGCGGAGTAGGCTTGATGAGCCGAATGGCCTATTTCTACTCCTATTCCTTATGACCTTATGACAAAAAAACGCATTAAGAGGCACAGGTGCTGGACAAATTTCTGCTCTGCAGTATGGCTCAATGGTTTAATTTCCTTCTGCTCAGCCCCATCAGACTTTATAACATCAACTCTTTTCCCCAGCTGCACCCATGGCCACAATCCACTAAGATTTCTTCAAATGTATTACCTTAACCCATGAACCTTTTACATTTGACAAGAGCAATAATAAATCTGGACTCATCTTGTTGCTCTGTCACTCTCTTCTCCTAGAGCTTAGGTCAGGGGTCGGCAACCTATGGCCCCCGGGCCGAATGCGGCCCGTAACCCGAAATCATCCGGACCGCAGGCGGATTTCTTTCCCCGTAATCATCCGGCCCACCGTGCGCCCGCCCCGAGTGCGGCCGAGCTCTGGTTGTACCGCATCCTGCGCAAAGCCGCCAGCACAGCCGCACACCTTCTGTGAACACATTTAAGAAAGAACTGCAGATGCTGGAAAAATCGAAGGTAGACAAAAATGCTGGAAAAACTCAGCGGGTGAGACATGCAAGGATTGCATGAGGCTGCCTCAGCCACTGAGTTTCTCCAGCATTTTTGTCTACCTTCTGAGAACACGTGTTTTGATGCCTGCCATCCGGGGCGGGATGGGGGCGGAATCCATGTGTACACGTGATAGATGTGGTCCACCATCCACTCACAGACATGCGTCCCGGCCCCTATGCAGAACAAGGTTGCCGATCCCTGGCTTATATTATATTATGAACCCTGTCAGAAAGCTTCAGATGATAACAAGTTATTAGACCTACTCAGAACTGGCAAGAAAGTATTTTTTGTGCAATGAAGGCTTGACAGGTAAAAGCTGTGCCTGTGAAGGAGGTGCCCAGAAATCCATTATGTAAGAGTAGCAATGTTACAAAATTTTGAGATTTTAAAAATCAAGTCTGTAATTTATCCCATCAGATAAAGCATAACAATAAGTTTAATTTGACACCTAATTCACTTTCATATCTCAAGTATTTAAAAAGTTATGGCCATTTTCATACTGGGAAATGAGCATCTTGTTCCCTATTGATTTTCTATGGACATAACAAAAAAGCTGTGATCGTGAACAGTCAAAAGCCCATAACTTTCTTAAAAATTAAGAGAACTGAATGAAATTTTCAGTTATCATAGATTGAAGCATTCTGAAACAAATATAAAATAATCTTACTTGGATGACCTGAAATTAAAGCATATAATTAGTTAGTTACCTAATTGTAGCTAATTTCAGACTTCAATTACTAGATCTAAACATCTATCCATTTCTTAATAAATGATTAACATTTTTAAATAGCCTAAATGTCCAAATAATATTCACAAATAATTCACAATAAAACATGATTTTTAAATCTCATTTACATTAATTTATAGGCCAAATGGAAGGAATTTAGTGTTTAATTGCTGTAAATAAATGCCCATTTAAATCAGCTTTCCAGTGGGTCCCTGTGGAACGCGCTGGTTTAGAACGTTCACATTGCGGTAGATTTGTGCCCCAAATGCCGAGAAAAATACTGCGCGATATAACGGGCCCAAATTGAGCTACTCGCAATATTAAACTTAGTATAAAGGGATCTTTAGAAGCCCTTTTTAATGTAAAAATATACAACCTAACTTCAGCTGTCTGCTTTATGAGACCCTGCGGTTGCTGGCTGTCGCGGGTTTAGAGATCGATTTTTAAACTACTATAACTATTATTCAAGGCCTTTAAACCTAATAATAGCTTTTGCGACGGGGTCTTCCAGCGATTTTTCGTTAATAATTAACTAGGCTGAACATTTTCGATTGGAACAGCTTAGAGAAAATCGCGTTTTAAACCCGCCCCCTCTAAACGGCGCCAAAATCGCGCACACCCTCAGCAGCAGATCTTCAACGACGCTTCAGGTAGGCTTTGCAACATACCTAGTAAGAGTGAATAGAAGAGAGGCGTGCAACATGCTGCTACAATATAGCAATTTACAATGCGCCACTGACCGGAGATGAGTTCTAAGCAAGGGACTCGGCAATGACAAGTGCAGAACAAGTAAAATACTGTGAGGACATTGAAAATGTGAAATTAAAAACTTAATATACTGAAAATGGACAGCAAGTCAGACAAAATCAGTGCCGTGTGTTGGGGGAGCAGATCGTACACGGCCTGACTGCTGCCCACACTCACTCCCCACATTTTTCCCACGGCCAAACGTACATTCTGCCAGGAGATTGATCAATCTGGATGTTTGAATTCTACTGCCATGCTTCTTGCTGTTAAATGTCATCTTAAATGTCAGTGATAACTAAGGGCATTAAGATTTCATGTAGATTTAAATATTTTGTAAGTGCAAAGTAAAAATATAAATTTACTTCAAAAACCTAAACTATCTATCTTTTCTATATATATATATCTATCTATTAATATATAAAACTCTCGCCCAAGATTCCGAAACGGAACTCCGTCCGGCTGCCACATTTCTTCCATTGATTCCCTGCAACTCCGAAACTGGACGCAGAATCGCCGACATCTTTTCCATTTCGGTAGAGATTTCACTTTTCTTTCTAAGTATCCGCTCCTCATTACATTCCGTCGTGTTTAAGTACACGTTTTTAATCAAATCCTTCCCCCCCCCCCCCCCAATATTTCAAAACTAAACTGGCTTCACACCCACAGAACCTTCACCAGCCCCAGCCCCTGCTGAACGTTCCATCGTGTGATGTCACAATGCCCAATCTTCACATATGTCCAATCGGAATGGATCCATTTACATATGCCTATGCAGGAGCCCAAGCCAATGGTGAAGGTTCCATCGTGTGATGTCACAATGCCCAATGCTCAAAGACATCGTTGCCATAGAGAGGGAGTACAGAGAAGGTTCACCAGGCTGATTCCTGTTATGTCAGAACTTTCACCACTTAAAAGTGTAATGCCCCAACGCAAAAGTGTAATGCCTCCTCCCCCCCCCTCCCCCCCCCCCACAGTTTTTCAAATAAAAACTGGCTTCTCACCCATACAAGCAGCCATTTCGGTAGACATTTCACTTTCCCTTCCAGCTGTCCACTCCTCATTACATTTCGTTATGTTTATGTCCATTTTTTTCATTAAAACCTTCTCCTCCAACCACCCCCCCCCCTCACTCATTTAAAAACTGCCTTTCGGGAACGGCTCTACTTCGAGGACCACGTCTCCCGTGGGGGCTGCGGATAGGCAACGGCTGCATTGGGGCATTACACTTTTAAGGCTCTGTGTGTGATACCGCCCCGCCCCCCCCCCCCCCCCCCCCGCGTTGCCGAGACGGACCCGACTTCGACGACTTCAAGATACGCTATTTTAAGACGGCCGGAACCCGACTTCGACGACCACGTCTCCCCTGGGGGCTACAGGTAGGGAACGGTCTTTATACACTTTTCCAACTCTGTGTGTGGGGGTGGTTAGTGTGTGTGATGCCGCCCCCCCCCCCCCCAGTGGGGGCTACGGGTAGGGTACGGCTGCGTTGGGGGATCAGACCCAACGGGTTTGCCATTGGTCGTCGTGTTTAAGTGCACGTTTTTAATCAAATCCTTCAACCCCCCCCCCCCCAATATTTCAAAAATAAACTGACTTCTCACCCATAGAAGCATCACCAGCCCCAGCCCCTGGTGAACGTTCCATCGTGTGATGTCACAATGCCCGATGCTCACAGATGTCCAATCGGAATGGATCCATTTACATATGCCTTTGCAGGAGCACAAGCACTTGGTGAACGTTCCATTGTGTGATGTCACAATGCCCAATGTTCAAATACATTGTTGCCATAGAGGGAGTACAGAGAAGGTTCACCAGACTGATTCCAGGGATGGCAGGACTTTCATATGACGAAAGACTGGATAGACTCGGCTTGTACATGCTAGAATTTAGAAGATTGAGGGGGTATCTTATAGAAACATACAAAATTCTTAAGGGGTTGGACAGGCTAGATGCAGGAAGATTGTTCCAGATGTTGGGGAAGTCCACAACAAGGGGTCACAGTTTAAGGATAAGAGGTAAATCTTTTAGGTCCGAGATGAGAAAAACATTTTTCACACAGAGAGTGGCGAATCTCTGGAATTCACTGGCACAGAAGGTAGTTGAGGCCTGTTCATTGGCTGTATTTAAGAGGGAGTTAGATGTGGTCCTTGTGGCTAAAGGGATCAGGGGGTATGGAGAGAAGGCAGGTACAGGATACTGAGTTGGATGATCAGCCACGATCATATTGAATGGTGGTGCAGGCTCGAAGGGCCGAATGGCCTACTCCTGCACTTAATTTCATGGTTCTATGTTTCCCTCTACGCACCCCTCTCCCACCCATCCCTCTCTCCTCCCCCCCCCCTTCCCTCTCTACAGCCACCCCCCTTGCCTCCTACCCCTCTGTCCCTCTTCATCACTCCCCCTACCCCGCTCCACCCTCCCTCCCCACTCTTCACCGCTACCCCCTTCCCCCTCCACTCTCCTTCCCCACTCTTCCCCTCTCTCACCACCCCTCTCCCCTACCTCCCTCCTCCCCTACATCCCCATCCTCCACCTCCTCCCCCACATCTCTCGTCCCATCCCCCTCTCTCATCACCCCTACCCCTGCTCTCCTTCCCTCCCAATCTGTCCCATTTCCTCCACCTCCTCTCACCCTCCCTCCCCTCTTCACATCCCCCCCCTCCCCCCACCTGTGTGTTTGGGGGTTGGTTAATATGAGTTTGATGCCGCAGCCCCCCCTCCCCCCCCCTGCAAAACGCCGTTGGGGAAACAGACCCAACGGGTCTGCACTTGGTCTAGTTATTATATAAAACTCTCGCCCCAGATTCCGAAACGGAACTCCGTCCGGCCGTCCGGCAGCCTGGCCCACTCCCTTTGCTGGCGCGCTCCCTTTGATTCTCCGCAACTCCAAAACCGGACGCAGGACCGCCCGCGTCTTTTCAACTTCGGCAGAGATTTCGCTTTTCTTTCTAAGTATGCGCTTCTCATTCCATTCCGTCGTGTTTAAGCGCACGTTTTAAATCAAAACCTTACCCACCCCCCCCCCCCCCCCCCCCCAAAAATCTCACAACTAAACTGGCTTCTCACCCACACAAGCCTCACCAGCACCAGCCCCTGCTGAACATTCCATCGTGTGATGTCACAATGCCCAATGCTCACAGATGACCAATCGGAATGGATCCATTTACATATGCCATCACCAGCCCCAGCCATTGGAGAACATTCCATCGTGTGATGTCACAATGCCCGATGCTCACAGATGCCCAATCGGAATGGACCCATTTACATATGCCTATGCAGGAGCCCCAGCCAATGGTGAACGTTCCATCGTGTGATGTCACAATGCCCAGTGCTCATAGACATCGTTGCCATAGTGACAGTACAGAGAGTCAGATGTGGGCCGAGGAGCCTTCAAGACAACATGAGATGTTCCCATATTGTGTGAAAATATTTACGTCATTCACCCCTGAACCTCGATAAGAACACCACCTGCACATCTTAATTAAATTAGAGAAAAACGGAAAAGAGGTCGGGCATTTACACTTTTAAGGCTCTGTGTGTGTCGAAGCTTCGTGTGTGTGATGCCGCACCGCAAACCCCCCCACCACCCCCCCCACGCGTTGCCGAGACGGACCCGACTTCGACGACTTCAAGATACGCTATTTTAAGACGGCAGGGACCCGACTTCGACGACCAAATCTCCCCTGGGGGCTACAGGTAGGGAACGGTCTTTATGCACTTTTCCAACTCTGTGTGTGGGGGTGGTTAGTGTGTGTGAGGCCCCCCCCCCCCCCCCCATTGGGGGCTATTGGGGGCCGCAGGACCGCCCACGTCTTTTCCACTTCGTCAGAGATTTCGCTTTTCTTTCTAAGTATGCGCTTCTCATTTCATTCCGTCGTGTTTAAGCGCACGTTTTTAATGGATAACATACCCCCCCCCCCCCCCCCCAATACTTCAAAACTAAACTGGCTTATCACCCACACAAGCCCCGATGCTCAAAGACATCGTTGCCATAGTTACCGTACAGAGAATAGCCTGTGAGCCGAGGAGCTTTCAAAACAACATGAGATGTTCACATATTGTAGGTATGTTGCAAAGCCTACCTGAAGCGTCTTTGAAAATCTTCCGCTGCGGGTGTGCGCGATTTTGGCGCCGTTTAGAGGGGGCGGGTTTAAAACGCGATTTTCTCTAGGCTGTTCAAATCGAAGATGTTCAGCCTAGTTAATTATTAACGAAAAATCGCTGGAAGACCCCGTCGCAAAAGCTATTATTAGGTTTAAAGGCCTCGTATAATAGTTATAGTAGTTTAAAAATCAATCTCTAAACCCGCGACTGCCGGCAACCGCAGGGTCTCATAAAGCAGACAGCTGAAGGTGGGCTGTATATTTTTACATTAAAAAGGGCTTCTAAACATCCCGTTATACAAAGTTTAATATTGCGAGTAGCTCAATTTGGGCCCATTATATCGCGCAGTATTTTTCTGGGCATTTGGGGCACAAATCTACCGCAATGTGAACGTTCTAAACCAGCGCGTTCCACAGGGACCCACTAGAAAGCTGATTTAAATGGGCATTTATTTACAGCAATTGAGCACTAAATTCCTTCCATTTGGTCTATAAATTAATGTAAATGAGATTTAAAAATCATGTTTTATTGTGAATTATTTGTGAATATTATTTGGACATTTAGGCTATTTTAAAATGTTAATAATTTATTAAGAAATGGACAGATGTTTAGATCTAGTAATTGAAGTCTGAAATTAGCTACAATTAGGTAACTAACTAATTATATGCTTTAATTTCAGGTCATCCAAGTAAGATTATTTTATATTTGTTTCAGAATGCTTCAATCTATGATAACTGAAAATTTCATTCAGTTCTCTTAATTTTTAAGAAAGTTATGGGCTTTTGACTGTTCACGATCACAACTTTTTTGTTATGTCCATAGAAAATCAATAGGGAACAAGATGCTCATTTCCGAGTATGAAAATGGCCATAACTTTTTAAATACTTGAGATATGAAAGTGAATTAGGTGTCAAATTAAACTTATTTTTATGCTTTATCTGATGGGATAAATTACAGACTTGATTTTTTAAATCTCAAAATTTTGTAACATTGCTACATATTGTGTAAAAATATTAACGTGTTTCAAACCCCTGAAACTCGATATGAACAACACATGCACAACTTAATTAAATTAGAGAAGAACGAACAATATGTCGAGATTTTAATATTCCAATCAATGCACGTTTGACATTGAGTTGTCTGCCAGTTGGCCAATCACGCGCTTTGTTTCAGGCCAGCACACAAAATGGCTGAGAGGGCTTCACAGATGCCTGTTTTACTGGAGATTTAAATGTGTTGTTCTGTGGAATAAATGTCATGGAAACTTGCAGCAGCTTCATTGTATTTAGTGCAAAAAACATAAAAAAAGACAGAAGAAAGTGCTGCGAAGTGGATAAAAATGCAAGAGAACAAGGTCCATGCTGATGTGCTGGAACACAAATGAACCCATGAATCACCTACCTGAAAGGAAAGACTAAAGGCCGGAATTTATGAACATCTAACTGTATGGACTTTAATTAATCTAATTGCACCCTTTATAACGTTAATAGATTCATTCATTCATTCATTCATTCCTTATTCATTCACTCACTCACTCACTTACTCAGACATTCATTCATGACGCGGTGAATTGAACATTGTCACTAATGCCAGCCTGTTGTACAGTTATTAGTCTGCTGGCCAGCGACCATAACGGCTGCTGGTGCCCGCAGCACAACCTCAAGCGAAGCCATTTAAAAACTGCCTTTCGGGAACGGCTCTACTTCGAGGACCACGTCTCCCGTGGGGGCTGCGGGTAGGCAAAGGCTGCGTTGGGGCATTACACTTTTAAGGCTCTGTGTGTGGGGATGCTTCGTGTGTGTGATGCCGCCCCGCCACCCCCCCCCCCGCGTTGCCGAGACGGACCCGACTTCGATGACTTCAAGATACGCTATTTTAAGACGGCCGGGGCCCGACTTCGACGACCACGTCTACGCTGGGGGCTACAGGTAGGGAACGGTGTTTATACACTTTTCCAACTCTGTGTGTGGGGGTGGTTAGTGTGTGTGATGCAGCCCCCCCCCCACCCCCAGTGGGGGCTACGGGTAGGGAACGGCTGCGTTGGCTAAAGGGATCAGGGGGTATGGAGAGAAGGCAGGTACATCACTCCCCCTACCCCTCCCTCCCTCCCCACTCTTCCACTTCTCTCCCCCTTCCCCTCCACTCTCGCTCCCCACTCTTTCCCCTCTCTCCCCCACCCCTCTCCCTCTCCCTCCCTCCTCCCCATCTTCCCCATCCCCCCTCCCCCACATCTCTCTCCCCATCTCTCATCCCCTACCCCGCTCTCCTTTCCCTCCCAAATCTATCCCATTTCCTCCTCCTCCTCTCCCTCCCCTCTTCTCAACCCCCCCCCCCCCGCAAACGCCGTTGGGGAAACAGACCCAACGGGTCTGCACTTGGTCTAGTATATTAGTAAAACTCTCATCATGCTTGTTTGTTTCTATATTTGTTTGTTTCTATGCCGGTTTGTACCTACCCATATTTGTGCAAAAACGGTACACCATAGCGCTACAATTTTTGGCCCACCTTACTCACCATTGTCCTTTGATGCCAATTAAACAAGTTTCGTTCAGATTTATGTCATATTTTACAAGTTATTGGCATTTTAAACTTTACAAAAACAACTTTAAAAATTTGCCCTGCCCATCAGCAGTGTTCCACCCCACAATAACATCACAATGGGATCTCATTTACATTTTAAAAAACTGTTTTAAAAAACACAGCAGCGTTCCACCTCACAATGATATCACAATGGGATCCCGAATTTCATTTATATTAAAAAAATGTTTTTTTTTAAAACATCGCCATTTTCATTGTGTTGGGGGGTGGGATAGGAGAGGTGAGGAGTGAGGGAGCAGGGGGATGGAGGGGAGATAGAGGGAGAGATGGGGGAGGTAAGGAGTGGGGGATAGAGAGAGAGGGCAGTGTGGGAGGTCGGGAGGGAGAGTGGGGGGGATGAGATAGGGGGGAGGTGAGGAGTGGGGGAGGAGGGGGACAGAGAGAGAGGAGGGGGTAGGGAGGGGAGACGGGTTATGGAGGAAGTGACTGAGGGTAGGGGAAAGGAGAGGGAGGGAGAGGTGAGGAAGGGAGTGGGGGAGGGGAGGGGAGGAGGAGAGGGGAATGAAGAAGGAGGGTGAAGAGGAGAGGGAGGGAGTGCTGGGGGATGAGGGGGAATGGAGGAGGTTAAGGTTAGGAAGAGGGATGGTGAGGCGCAGTTGGGGAGGGTTGCCATGACTCGCGTCACAACGGGCATCTCTGGCGTCACAACGGAAACCCATCAGCCGTGCCTGCGCAGTTGGGGGCTATGGGTGAGTGGTGGAATATTGCGTTGGGGCAACGGGGCCCAAGGGGTCCCACTTGGTCTAGTTGTAATTAAAAGTTATACACTTAAATTGTTCCAGTAATAATTTTTACTGAATATTTGATGAATCTGGATTGCATGACAGTACTGTGAACCATGTTGTTTTAAGAAGTGATATACAAGATAACAATATGCACATAGTCTGGCCTGGGCAATTTTTGAGGTGATGGGGTTTGAAACTGACTTTGATCAGAAATGTAGGGTGATTAAAGTGAGTTTGCAGTATGAAACTCCACAATTCACTGACGATAAAACACAGCTCTCCTGAAAGATAACATTGATTTTTATTGATGCTGAAAGTAAAGGCATTCTCCTGACTCAATAAAATAAAACATTAATATTTCTTGCCAATCTACAGATTAAAGTTGTCATTTGTACCTTCCAACTCATGAATCTCTTTTATAAAGAAACATACGAAGACTGACACATAATTATGTCGCAAATTTCTCCATATTTATTGTTCAGATTGACGAAAATAAGTAAGTAAACCGATAGGAGTTTGTCAGCTTCACCCCGTTTTGGAAATAGGACAGCAAGTAACTTAAGCAAACGCCCTTCTCTAATGTAATACTATGTAAAAGCAAAAGTGAGAAAATACATTTGCCACCTGAAGGAACTGCAGCAGGGAATTCCCAGTTAGGCAATTGCATTTTGTTCAATTTTCAACAACATCAGCAGTGTTGTAAGGTATCATCAACTGTGCTATTAAATGTCATTTACCACTTTGCACTACATTAACCTCCTTAAACATTCATTTACTCCACCGTGATGTGGTCTTTGATAGGGTTTATGGAATGATGTGGATCGACAGCATTAATGCAAATAAGAACTCGTCTTCAGAAAAAAACTGTCCAAATGCAAACTATCAACAGTAGCTAATTTTGAAATTGATAAGAATGTTTTGTAAACAAATAATATTGTTTACAGAGAGACAGGCTACTCTAGTAGCAGGAGGCTGGCTACTCAACAACTATGGTTTGCAAATTGACATAACCACAAGATATTCTCATCTGCATCAGCCAAACATAAGACCAGAGGACAATGTTAATTGGCCTGCCTTATACCAGACATCTTCAGTTAAGTTATTTTGCACCATTGTGATTGAGATCCAGAACATTTTCAGACTGGACTTATTTTGTCCTTAGTCATAAGCATCTTTGCTGTATCAATAATTGGAATATTTGTGTGCTTGGTTTTGTGTGCTCACTCACTAATTGTTGGTGTATAGTGCTGAAAAGCATTAAGACCACGCAGGTGAATTACTTGGCCCTAGCTAAGGTGTCCGAACATCTAATGGTGCACATCCAACGGCAGATCCACGCCTTCATCAAACGATTAGCCTCACCCGCTGAGTTCCTCCAGCATTTTTGTCTACCTTCGATTTTTCCAACATCTGCAGTACTTTCTTAAAGATCTAATGGTGTCTTGTTAGTACAGTGTGCTCTTGTTGTAAATGTGTAATTCAATTGAACTATTTGTTGGACTCAAAATATAGAAGTAAACATTGTCATTATAGCTATTAAATCTGTAATGAAACACCTATTGTTAGCTTTGTTCTTAACGGTGTAAAAACTAAATGTACTATAAGTTCCTGGAGATCCCACTAAGAGTATCTGCAAGAGAATGCCTTCTTGTTGTGATGAATAATAGATTTTTGCATCCATAACTTCCAGTCTCCAGTAACTCAGTTAGTCACTATCCTACCATCAAGTAAAAACATTTCCAACTGCAAACTGAAAAAATAAAGAAGGTCTAAGCAATCAATCTTAGGACCACAGCATGACTGGATTTCATCACACTGGATTTCATATCAAACCAAACGCTCACCAGATTATTTTAATATGATTACAATGCGTCAATTTGTGTGCTTCTCTCATACTGTCTTTGCATTTGAATACATTGATGCAGTATAGTTAGACCTACTTGGCTCAGTTGACAATGCATACCGAACCATACAGGCTACAAGGTACAATCAGGTCCTCATAGTCTCTGGGTATACCAAGGGTGTTAAAGTTGGGACGATGGGGTAGTAATAGGGGTAGTATATCAAATCAACCATATCCCTTCTAATTTACTATCCAATATCAATTTGTCCATGATTAGGCATCAAACAGAGACAAGATGAAGTCAATGTTTAAATGAAACCATGACAGATCATGGGACGGCACGGCACAACATAGCGGTAGAGTTTCTACGTTACAGCGCCAGAGACCCGGGTTAAATCCTGACTACGGGTGCTTGTCTGCATGGAGTTTGAACGTTCTCCCCGTGACCTGCGTGAGTTTTCACCAGGAGCTCCGGTTTTCTCCTACACTCCAAAGACATACAGGTTTGTAGGTTAATTGGCTTGGTATAATTGTAAATTGCCCCTAGTACGTGTAGGATAGTGTTAATGTGTGGGGATCGCTGGTCGGCGCGGACTCTGTGGATCGAAGGGCCTGTTTCCATGCTGTAATTCTATACTAAATAAACTAAGCTTATTCTTAATAGAATTTCATCCTACATATGAAGAATGTGGTAGTTAGAGAATTGGTGCCTGACCTATTTCCATGGAACAGCTTTGTCCCACTGTTCCATCAGAAGATAGTATATTGGAAGAGACTGGGGCAGTAAATACCTGAGGCACCATTAACAAACCCCCTCTCGTCAGCTCATGCTCCTATTGTAGGATCTTTCTATGCGCAAAATGGCTCTCATTCATTGTATTTGGTGTTTCAAGAAGTTTCTGAGAAATATGATAAGGAACTGTCCAAATTACATTTATTCAATGAGTATAACTGACAGCAGGACGAGTGAAAATCTCCAGGATTGGCAGTAATGTGAATGATTGCCGAGACAAAATCTGGTGATGCTACCTTTAAAATAAAAATATAGACTTCTTTCCAAATTGACAACACATTGTTTTCACACTGAATCAGGCTTCGAAAATATATAATTAGCAACAAGCAGTGCTGTACAGAACAAAATCTAGTGTGATGTTATCAGGCACGTAACCCTTCACCCTTTGGTTCCCGATATACAAATCTCAAAGTCTCTTTGCTAATTATTTCCAAAATATTAATAGGCCCCTGGGGCAATCCAAAGCACAGAATCATAGCAGCAATAAGAAGTCAAACATTAATGAGGGCTGGGAGTCATACAAAAAATTAACCAGAGGACAGCTAGAAATTAGTAGCAGGCAGGCTACGAATAGAGTATGAGAATCACATGTTTTTAACGTATGTTGCTTAGAGGGCACCACAAATTGAATTACATGCTGGCGGGCTAGTTGGATCAGCAGTTAACAGAGTGTTTAATTCAACAACAAATTACAGGCGATGAAGTACTTTTGAAGGGTAGTCAGCGCTGTAACCAAAAAAAACACAGCAGTCAACTTGCACACACAATGCTTCCACAGATATCAGTGTGAAAGCAACTGGATAGCTTGGTTTAGAAGTACTTTTCAAAGGCAAATGCTGGGCAGTTTGTTGGTGAAAATTCCCACGTGCTTCCTTCAAATGGTACTCTATGCTTCAAGAGAGCAAACAGAGTCTCACTTTATTCCTTGCAGAATATGGCACGCCTCTCAGGGTAGCATTACTCAATACAGCAGTGTCCTCCCAAACATTTTGTCCCAATACTTGAAGTGTGATCTGAACCCACAACCTTTTGGCGAAGAGTGTTACCAATATTGCCATGACTTTCACTTCCAAGAATGCTTGCACCTCCATATTTCCCCCAGTTTTTCTTTGTTTCCTCTCAGTTTTCCAGCAATGGTAGGATTTTACATTACAAATAATTGGAGCAATCTCTGGGGTAGGGGCATGCAGACAAAATCTATTTTTTCAGCTATTTGTTGATTCCTTTTGGAAACTCCTAAGTAATTGCATGTATCAGGTGAATAGAGGAATGGGCTGGGCTGCCTGTAGTCAAACAACCCAAAATCCCCATGAACCACAATCACATGAAGCAAGTTCCCTTCAATGGAGATCACGCCCAGGTCTAATAAGTCTACACAAAACAAGGAGTGGATCTTTATCCTGCCATGAATCACCAAGACAGATATAATTCCAGTCACCCAGAATTGAAAAAGGATCTTCAAAAGCATCTTTGTTATCAACAGTCAGGTGAATGTAGAAACCAGCTGGGATGGAATAGTACACAGGGATTAAGGGACAAGTTGAAAAATGATTTGAGAAAGATGGTGAATAATTAAGGTTGTGGATAAAAATGTTAGCAAGAAGGCTCAAGGAGAATAATCTCCAACTTTAATCGTGCTTTTGTCCTGTATATTTAATGCAATTCTAAGTATTTCTGTCCAGTATTGATGGATAACAGGCTTCACTTACAGCTTTAGGACTCCTGTCCCCTCCACAATATCATGTGCCTTCAGAAGACCACTGACAATCCGTAGATCGATTTGTGCTTTTCCAGATACTCCACTGACAGCCACAGAGGCTCTGTTGTCGGGGTGCCAACTCCCACTTATCACAATATGGATTAGTGTCACATTCAATAACCTTACTGTGACAACCAGACTATTCTGTGGTAAGCACCAGTGGATATTGAGCCCAGTCAAGTAGGATTTGAGGATGAGAGAAAGTAGCGAAAACTAATCACTCTCGAATGAATGCAGCAGCTTAATCTGCCCAGCTTGCACACATGGCTGATCTTTCAATATTCAGATTTTTTTAATTCACTTTCTCTAAATCATAAAATTATTTTAAAATATGAATGAGAAACTGGCTCAGGTTTGTATGTTTCTATTCTTTTCCCATTTTTCCCAGATGCTGCCTGACTGAGTTTTTCCAGCATTTTCTATCTTTATTTCAGATTTCCTGCGTATGAAGACTTTCTTGACTGTCATCAGTCGCAAAACATATGGCCCTAGAAATGCTAGTTTGTCCAGAAAACCACCTATAATGAAGGCCTGCAGATTTTCAATGTTGACCCAACATACTGCAATTTTGCATGCGAGGTCCAAGCCATCAGAACCCCGTGAAGTGATCAGCAGAGAGGGATGGGCCATGGGGGAAGGTAGTGTGAAACAACTGCTGAAAATCATTACAGCATGCCATTAGAAATGATTTATTTAATGTCAATGTTAAAATATATCTGAAATAAAATACTGCAGATGCTGGAAATCTGAAGCAAATATGTTAAAATTCTTATTTTAGTTCTTTGAAATATACATAGTTTTTTTAAATATCTAAGAATGCATCGACAACAGTGTGTCCACCAACAGTGTGAATGTGGGTTGTCTATGCCATTTCTCAGTGCATCCCATTCCATCAATTATTTCCATGTAACCTATTCTCAGTCACATGGCTGTCAACTATCCCTGTTCCTTCTGCCACTAATCCATTCCGCAAGGGCAATTTACCATGACCAATTTGCCTATCAGCACATCTGTAAGATTTGAGAGGAAACCAAAGTACCCGAAGGCAACTCAAGCAGTCACAGCAAATATTTGCAACTCCATCCATACAACACTGGAGGACAGGACAAAACCTAGATGGCTGAAGCTATGTGGTGGTAGCACCATGGCCTGTTGCACCACTGTGCTCCTCCTGCTCTTCAACACTTCAATAAAAGCAGGATGATTTCTCTAAAAAAGTACACTGAATGAAGAATAGTTACAGAAAGATTCTGCACCTAAAATCAATCTAACTCACTTGAAGCAATACACTCATTAAGCTTAATTAACAGAATTGCCCAGTCATCTCCACTTTGTCAGCTACAGTGCTGGCAATATTAGCAGCCAGACATTGAGCATTGTCTCTTCCAATTTCTTGTTGATTATAAACTATCACCTGATTTTGGTTGCGACCTGAACTGTAATTATTTTTAAGATTATTAATTCTAAACTATTCTCATGATGCATAATATAATAATTCATAAATAGAAATCTTTAAACTGTTTGCTAACATTTAATTTTCTAATCGATCTCTACATGTTCTACAACTCCTGTCTAATCAAAATGTCTTCTTTCATTGTAAATGATCCACCTACAAAAGTTGTTACCACAGTTTATGCTGCCATCTCATGTTTTATATAAAGTGCAACAAAGCTGGACCAGTCTGTAATCCCATATGTGGCCCATTGAACGTGAACCCCTCAAGGAAACAAACCTGAAAAGTTAGAGACCTTGGTAAGGCCATCAAAAAGGCCAAAAAGGGACTCCTGCTCCAAGCTGGAGGATGAGACCGTTGTTCGGCAACTGTGGCAGGGCTTGAATGCCATCACCTCCTACAAGCGGAAATCAGGAGGAAGCTTAATTGTCCGCGAAGCATCACTCCCTGACGAGCTCAATGCGTTTTACACACGCTTTGATAGGGAGAACACTGATGTGCCTTCCCGAGCCCCCTTTCACCATGATGGTGTTTCAGTCAGAGTCACGGAGGCCGGCGTCAGAAGATCCTTCGGGGGATGAACCCTCGGAAAACACCTGGACCTGATGGTATACCCGGTCGTGTTCTCAAAACCTGTGCAGACCAACTGGCTGGAGTTTTTACGGACATTTTCAACCTCTCACTTCTGAGGTTCCCACCTGCTTTAAAAGGGCATCAATAATACCCAAGAAGAGCAAGGTGACCTGCCTCAATTACTATCGACCAGTGGCACTAACGTCTGTGGTGATGAAGTGCTTTGAGAGGTTGATTATGGAGCATATCAACTCCTACCTCGACAAAAACCTCGACCCACTGCAGTTCACTTACCCCAACAACAGATCAACGGTGGATGCGATCCCACTGGCTCTCCACTCTGCTCTGGACCACTTGGACAACAAAAACTCATGTGTCAGGCTGTTATTCATTGACTACAGCTCGGCATTTAATACGATCATCCCCTCCAAGCTGGTTACCAAGCTCTCAGATCTGGGTCTCTGCGCATCCCTCCGCAATTGGATCCGCGGCTTCCTCATTCACAGACCACAGTCTGTCCGTATTGGTGGAAATGTGTCATCCTCGCTAACAATCAGCACGGGAGCACCTCAAGGCTGCGTGCTCAGCCCCCTGCTTTACTCACTCTATACTCATGACTGTGTAGCCGGATATAGTGCGAACTCCATCATCAAGTTCGCCGACGACACCACTGTTGTGAGATGAATCAGTGATGGTGACGAGTCAGAGTATAGATGTGAGAGCGACCGATTGACCAAATGGTGCCAGCACAATAACCTGGCTCTCAACATCAGCAAAACCAAGGAACTGATTGGGAACTTCGGAAGGGGTAGGATAGGGATCCACAATCGCGTTTATATCAACGGGACGATGGCGGAAACGGTCAAGAACTTCCAATTCCTGGGCGTGCATATTTCCGAAGATCTTTCCTGGTCCCAGCACAGTGGCGCAATTATAAAGAAAGCACATCAGCGCCTCTACTTCCTGAGAAGATTATGGAGAGTCGGTATGTCAAAGAGGATTCTCTCGAACTTCTACAGGTGCACATTAGAGAGCATGCTGACTGGTTGCATCGTGACTTGGTTCGGCAACTTGAGCGTCCAAGAGCGGAAAAGAATGCAGAAAGTTGTGACCACTGCCCAGTCCATCATCGGCTCTGACCTCCCTCTGGTGCTGTCAGTGTGGAGTTTGCACACTCCCTCCATGGATATGAATTATCTCCGGTTTTCTCCCACATCTCAAGAGCATGTTGGTAAATTAATCAGCGACTCAAAGTTAACAAAGATAGACACAAAAAGCTGGAGTAACTCAGCGGGACAGGCAGCATCTCTGGAGAGAAGGAAATGGTGACGTTTCGGGTCTAGACCCTTCTTCACACTGGTTAGGGATAAGGGAAACTAGACATATAGACGATGATGTGGTGAGATAAAGAACAATGAATGAAAGATATGCAAAAAAGTAACG
This sequence comes from Amblyraja radiata, assembly GCF_010909765.2. Lineage (NCBI taxonomy): Eukaryota > Metazoa > Chordata > Chondrichthyes > Rajiformes > Rajidae > Amblyraja > Amblyraja radiata. The sequence goes on from NC_045981.1 coordinate 24,621,199, forward strand.
ATGATAAAGCCAACAGGCCATTGTAAGCTGTTTGCAGGGTGAACATGAGAAGCTAGTGTGACTTGGGTGGGGGAGGGATAGACAGAGAAGGAAAGCCACCTGAAGTGAGATAAATCAATATTCATACAACTGGGCTTGTAAGCTGCCCAAGCAAAATATGAGATGCTGTTCCTCCAATTTGCGTTTAGCCTCACTCGGACAATGGACAGAAAGGACTGTGTAGGAATGGGAAGGAGAATTAAAGTGTCCAGCAACCGGGAGATCAGGTAGCTTCAGGCGGGCTGAGCGAAGGTGTTCTGTGAAACGATCACCCAGTCTGCGTTTGGTCTTGCCGACGTATAAGAGTCCACATCTTGAACAACAGATACGGTAGATGAGGTTGGAGGAGGTGCAAGTGAAACTTTGCCTAACCTGAAAGGACTGTGGGGGTCCCTGGACAGAGTTGAGGAAGGAGGTATAGCGACAGGTATTGCATCTTCTGCAGTTGCAGGGGAAGGTACCTGAGGACTGGGTGGGAAGGGATGAGTTAACCAGGGAGTTGCAGAGGGAACGGTCTCTGCGGAAGGCGGAAAGGGGTGGAGATGGAAAAATGTGGCTAATGGTGGGATCCCGTTGGAGGTGGTGGAAATTTCGGAGGATTATGTGTTAAATGCGACGGCTGATGGGGTGAAAGGTAAGGACTAGGGGGACTCTGTATCTGTTGCGACTAAGGGCATTACAGGTATCAACATTTTAACCCTTACTCAAAGTTACCCCTTGGTGTAGATAAATGGTAAAAGGAATCAAAAGAGGAGTTGATGGACATGTGTGAGCGAATGAGTTGTGAAGATACATGGAAATAAAGACAGTGAATGGAACCAATGAAACAGTTTTCCGGGGAACTGGCATTGGTCCGATGGACCGAGTGACCTCCTGTATAAGTGGAAAATAGCCCAAACCTTTTGTGGCCGATGAAGTAATGACAAAAAAAATCACTGTTGTATGTTTAGGGATCTATTTGCATACAACATAACTCCACAAATAATAACTTAACAATGACCAGATAATCAGTTTAGCCATGCTGTCTGGAATACATATTGGCCAGACCAGGGAGAACTCTCCAGTGTCCTTTGAAAATGCCATACAATTTTATACATGCTGCAGTTATTCAGTATAAAACTGAAGTGTTGGTCTTGACTCTGCGTTCAAGTCTCTGGAGGGGGTCTGAACCCATGACCTTGAGGCTTAAAGGCAGGAGTCTACCAGCTTAGTCATAACTTGCAGCACTGTAGGTACAGTCTGATCCCTGCCTTCAAGAAATTTATATCAGCTCTCATTACTTTCTGCAGAACTGATAAAATCTGTTAATGATTTAGGATTCTTCATCTTATGTAAATATATTATATATTCCTATATTACTATGCAAGCCTTTGGCATCAAATGAAATAGCATTCTCAGGCTGCCGGGTATCTTATAATATAAGGCAGCATTTGAATATTATAAAGCATGCTGAAATAATTCATTTTCTTTCTTTGCAGAACCTTTGATCACTGGCTGTCTAATTTAAATCATGAATTTACACTTTTTTGTTCTTTCCATGCTCCTCGAGGTGATCCATGTGCAAATTGAGGGAATAGAATAATTTCAAACTTGACCAGCTGGTTTCATCCACACTCTTGCTTTAGGTCTGCCATTGTTTAGGTACAGAGTGAAACAATAACTGACTGCGCCATTAAGCACCCCCAGAGTAACATTCTCATTTGTCCTATTATAATCACACTATAGTTTAGTCAGCCCTTGAAATGGGAGTCATTTATTTGGAAGTACCATGGAACTTGACCTATTCTACTTTCTTTTCCCTACGATCCTGCAAATTTCTCCCAACATTTATCTAATTCACTTAAAAATTACCATCCAATCTGCTTTCACTACTGTGTTAAAGAAGGAACTGCAAATGCAGGAAAATCGAAGGTACACAAAAATGCTGGAGAAACTCAGCGGGTGCAGCAGCATCTATGGAGCGAAGGAAATAGGTGACGTTTCGGGCCGAAACCCTTCTTCAGACTTGGTTACTAAGGGTTTCCTAAGGGTTTCGGCCCGAAACGTTGCCTATTTCCTTCGCTCCATAGATGCTGCTGCACCCGCTGAGTTTCTCCAGCAATTTTGTGTACCTGCTTTCACTACTGTTTTGTGCAGGGCATTTCAGGGTGAAGGATTTTCCAAATAATAATCATATTCATTCTATTTTCTATAAGATACTTAACCGAATACACTGGAATCATATTTACATACCATTCTATATGCATTTAATATTTTTCTGAAAAGCCAAATTAGTTGTTGTAGGAAGGAATCCTGGGTTTCAACAACTAAGTTACAGAGATAGGTTGAATAAGTTAGGTCTTTATTCTCTGGAGCGCAGAAGGTTAAGGGGGGACTTGATAGAGGTCTTTAAAATGATGAGAGGGATAGACAGAGTTGATGTGATCAAGCTTTTCCCTTTGAGAATAGGGAAGATGATCAAGAGGACATGACTTCAGAATTAAGGGACAGAAGTTTAGGGGTAACATGAGGGGGAACTTCTTTACTCAGAGAGTGGTAGCGGTGTGGAATGAGCTTCCAGTGGAAGTGGTGGCGGCAGGTTCGTTGGTATCATTTAAGAATAAATTGGATAGGCATATGGATGAGAAGGGAATGGAGGGTTATGGTATGAGTGCAGGCAGGTGGGACTAAGGGAAAAAAATTGTTCGGCGCGGACTTGTAGGGCCGAGATGGCCTGTTTCCGTGCTGTAATTGTTATATGGTTATATGGAATTGCAGATGCTGGTTTAAACCGAAGATACACAAAATGCTAGAGTAACTCAGTGGGACAGGCAACATCTCTGGATAGAAGGAATGGGTGATCTTTCGGGTCGAGATCCTTCTTCAGACTGATTCTGAAGAAGGGTCTCGACACGCCACGTCACATAACATTGAGTGTGCTACAACTGAGGGAAGGGATAAAAAAAAAAACACACTTCACACATGCACACATACACAAAGCCAATTTTGTTATGTAAAACAAGATAAAATGAAGCTGATTATCATCTGGTAAATCCTTTTCTGTAAGCGAGCCCAACAAAAGATAATTGTTCTAAACCCCAGAGTTGTAATTGTATAATGAGATTTTCAAGCCAAATGCCTTATCTCTTCTCTACAGTTTTAATTACTGTGTGAGCAACTTAACAACTGGGAGCAAAAAGGAAAAGACGTGACAATTCAAGCTCCTGTTTAATAAAATTTAATCTCTGAAGGCTTATGCTAACCTAAAACTGTCAACATGCTCGAGTTCTCTGGAAGTAAACACCTCGGTACTTTTGTAATTTGGAACACAGACAAGTCACAGGATTGTTCCAGAGAATAAAGATCTGTAGTTTAGCAGCTTTTAAGCCTTTACATCGACAGTCACTACAATTCTACTCTCTTTCTTTCTGCAGCGTTTTGAGACTTGGGACGTGATATGATTGATACTGTTATGACTTCAAAGAGACTAAATATAAAGTCAACCACTACAAGTTATTCCACCACATCCAGGACAAAGTAAAACAAAGAGCACGTGCTGCATTTGAAGATGGATATTCAATATCAGATTGTCAAAGCATTGGCTATTATACAAGTTTAGGGATTATGGAGCCAACAATGTAAACATTTTGTTAAATTTATCCAGACCATCATTACAATTACTTTTTTTATTTAGCAATCCACAGTTTACCAATTGGCAACTTATCCATGTTTTGCACAAAAGCACATGGTAAATTCCAACAATAAAGGACACGAGGATGAACCCTAGCAATCATGTTTAGTGATGAAGCAAGTAATAAAAGTAAGACCAGTTAATATTAACATTTGGTATACAAGATATTGCATCTGGTAAATTCAGCAAACCTGGAAGAAACGGGCGACCTTGCAGTTTATGAATCTCAAATCCTGCCAACACTAGGGCTTTCCTCTCGATTCTTTCCCCAGAGGTCTTTCATGGCCTTTGATAAGGTCCCACACTGGAGATTAGTGGGCAACGTTAGTGCACATGGTATTGGGGGTAGGATATTGACATGGATGGAAAATTGGTTGGCAGACAGGAAACAAAGAGTAGGAATTAATTGGCCCCTTTCAGAATGGCAGGCAGTGACGAGTGTGGTGCCACAAGGCTCGGTGCTGGGACCGCAGCTATTTACGAAACATATTAATGAATTATATGAAAGAATTAAAAGTAACATTAGCAAATTTGCAGATGACACAAAGCTGGGTGGCAGTGTGAATTGTGAAGAGGATGCTATGAGGATGCAGGGTGACTTGGATCGGTTGGGTGAGTGGGCAGATGCATGGCAGATGCAGTTTAATGTGGATAAATGTGTGGTTATCCACTTTGGAGGCAAGAATATGAAGGCAGATTATTATCTGAATGGTGTCAGATTAGGAAAAGAACAAGTACAACGAGACCTGGGTGTCCTTGTACATCAGTCACTGAAAGTACGCATGCAGGTACAGCAGGCAGTGAAGAAAGCTAATGGCATGTTGGCCTACATAACGAGAGGATTTGAATATAGGAGCAAAGAGGTCCTTCTGCAGTTGTACAGGGGCCTGGTGAGACCACACCTGGAGTATTGTGTCCAGTTTTGGTCTCCGAATTTGAGGAAGGACATTCTTGCTATTGAGGGAGTGCATCGTAGGTTCACTAGTAATTCCCGGGATGGCAGGACTGTTATATGATGAAAGAATGGAACGACTGGGCTTGTATTCACTGGAATTTAGAAGGATGAGAGGAGATCTTATAGAAAAATAGAAAATTATTAAGGGATTGGACAAGCTAGATGCAGGAAACATGTTCCCAATGTGGGGGGAGAGCAGAACCAGGGGCCACAGTTTAAACATAAGGGGTAGGGCATTTTGAACTGAGATGAGGAAAAACGTTGTCACCCAAAGAGTTGTGAATTGGTGGAATTCTCTGCCTCAGAAGGCAGTGGAGGCCGATTCATTTAAAAGCAAGTTAGATAGAGCTCTTAGGGCTAGCGGAATCAAGGGATATGGGGAGAAGGCAGGAACGGGGTACTGATTGTGGATGATCAGCCATGATCACATTGAATGGCGGCGCTGGCTCGAAGGGCCGAATGGCCTACACATGCCTATGTTTCTAACTGACAGAAATAAATTGGTAGAATTAGTTATAATCTCCTAATATGCTGCATCATACAACCACCAGGATGAGTAAAAAGTAGGCTTGATGGATGTAACAAGCAGCATTAATAGAGGGGAACCTGTAAATATTGTGCAGTTGGATTTCCAGAGGCATTTAACAATGTCACGTATAAAAGGCTGGTGCACAAGTTAAGAGCTCACAGTATTGGAGGAAATGTTTTATGGATTTAAACTGATTATCACATAGAAGATAGATAGTCGGAATAAAGTGGTCTTTTTCTAACTAGCAGGTTGTTCAAAGGGTTCAGTTCATGTCCCTCAATTAATCATCTGCAACATGGAACAGAGCAAAAGGCATTAAGGTTTTCCAATAACATTAAAATAATTGGACTCTGCAACATAATATTGATCGATTATGTGAGCGAAATCTTGGCAAATGTACTTAAATGTGAGAAAATGAGGCCATGCAATTCAGATAGACAAACCATAAAACAAGTCAAGTCAAGTCAAGTCAAGTCAAGTTTATTTGTCACATACACATACGAGATGTGCAGTGAAATGAAAGTGGCAATGCTCGTGGACTTTTGTGCAAAAGACAAACAACCAAACAAACTATAAACACAATCATAACACACATATTCTTTTACATAATAAATAATGGAAGGAAAAACGTTCAGTAGAGTTAGTCCCTGGTGAGATAGGCGTTTACAGTCCGAATGGCCTCTGGGAAGAAACTCCTTCTCAACCTCTCCGTTCTCACCGCATGGCAACGGAGGCGTTTGCCTGACCGTAGCAGCTGGAACAGTCCGCTGCAGGGGTGGAAGGGGTCTCTCATGATATTGTTGGCTCTGGAGTTACACCTCCTGATGTATAGTTCCTGCAGGGGGGCAAGTGAAGTTCCCATAGTGCGTTCGGCCGAACGCACTACTCTCTACAGAGCCTTCTTGTCCTTGGCAGAGCAATTCCCAAACCAGATGGTAATGTTCCCGGACAAGATGCTTTCCACCGCCGCTGCGTAGAAGCACTGGAGGATCCTCGGAGACACTCTGAATTTCCTCAATTGCCTGAGGTGGTAAAGGCGCTGCCTTGCCTTACTCACGAGTGCTGAGGCATGTGATGCCCATGTCATATCCTCGGAGATGTGGACTCCCAGATATTTAAAACAGTTCACCCTATCCACAGGATCCCCATTTATCCTCAATGGAGTGTACGTCCTCGGATGATGCGCCCTCCTAAAGTCCACGATCAACTCCTTCGTTTTTTTGATGTTCAAGAGGAGGCTGTTATCCTGGCACCAGAGTGCTAGACCAGCCACCTCCTCCCGGTAGGCCTTCTCGTCGTTGTCTGAGATCAGGCCCACCACCACAGTGTCATCAGCAAACTTAATTATTGAGTTGGAGCTGAACCTAGCCACACAGTCATGTGTGTACAGGGAGTACAATAGGGGACTGAGGACGCAACCCTGGGGCGATCCTATGCTCAGGGTGAGGGACTTCGATGTATTCCCTCCCATCTTGACTACCTGGGGCCTGGCGGTGAGAAAGTCCAGGACCCAGGCACACAGGGAGGTGTTGAGCCCCAATTCCATTAGCTTCCCAGCCAGTCTGGTGGGGACTATCGTGTTGAAGGCTGAACTGTAGTCTATGAACAGCATCCTCATGTAGCCCCCCTTCTGGCTGTCCAGATGGGAGAGAGCGGTGTGCAAGACCTGGGAGACCGCATCGTCCGTGGATCTGTTCGGACGGTATGCGAACTGCAACGGGTCCATGTTCCGAGGGAGGAAGGCGCAGATGTCAATCTAAACAATCTATACATCTCTAAAGATAGAAATACGTAAATTACATGTAGGTATGTTGCAAAGCCTACCTGAAGCGTCGCTGAAAATCTGTCGCTGCGGGTGTGCGCGATTTTGGCGCCGTTTAGAGGGGAGCGGGTTTAAAACGCGATTTTCTCTAGGCTGTTCAAATCGAAGATGTTCAGCCTAGTTAATTATTAACGAAAAATCGCTGGAAGACCCCGTCGCAAAAGCTATTATTAGTTTTAAAGGCCTCGTATAATAGTTATAGTAGTTTAAAAATCAATCTCTAAACCACCAGCAACCGCAGGGTCTCATAGAGCAAATAAGTGAAGGTAGGCTGTATATTTTTACATTAAAAAGGGCTTCTTAAGATCCCTTTATACAAAGTTTAATATTGCGAGTAGCTCATTTTGGGCCCATTATATCCCGCAGTATTTTTCTGGGCATTTGGGGCACAAATCTACCGCAATGTGAACGTTCTAAACCAGCGCGTTCCACAGGATCCCACTAGAAAGCTGATTTAAATGGGCATTTATTTACAGCAATTGAACACTAAATTCCTTCCATTTGGCCTATAAATTAATGTAAATGAGATTTAAAAATCATGTTTTATTGTGAATTATTTGTGAATATTATTTGGACATTTAGGCTATTTAAAAATGTTAATCATTTATTAAGAAATGGATAGATGTTTAGATCTAGTAATTGAAGTCTGAAATTAGCTACAATTAGGTAACTAACTAATTATATGCTTTAATTTCAGGTCATCCAAGTAAGATTATTTTATATTTGTTTCAGAATGCTTCAATCTATGATAACTGAAAATTTCATTCAGCTCTCTTAATTTTTTTTAAATTTATTTATTTAACCTTTATTTAACCAGGAGAAGTCTCATTGAGATTAAAAATCTCTTTTACAAGAGAGTCCTGGCCAAGACAGGCAGCAGCACAGTTCCACAGTTACAGACAATAATTTAAAAAAAAACAACAGAGAACATATAAATAGAGTCACGGTCAGTACACCATCAAACAAAGCATGTACAGACAGAAGAGCCCGCTTCAACATCATTAAGAAGGGATTTAAATCTGTTTATAGAAACCAGCTCCTTAAGTTTCAGTTCATTCTGCAGCTGGTTCTATGCGAAGGGAGCAGCATAACTAAATGCCCTTTTCCCCAGTTCAGTACGGACTTTAGGTACAGTTAGTAAGAACAAGTCCTCAGAGCGGAGCTGATAAGTTCCTGTGCTTTTTCGAATTACATACTTCTGCAGGTATGAAGGAAGAACACCGAGGATAGTCTTATAAATAAGGATATGCCAATGATGGAGTCTGCGGGTGGACAGGGCAAACCATCCAATTTGAGCATACAAAGTGCAGTGGTGCGTGAGGGTTTTAAAATTAGTAACAAATCTCAGTGCTCCGTGATAGACCGTGTCCAAAGACTGTAGGCATTTTGAAGATGCATTCATATATAAAACATCACCATAGTCCAACACAGACATAAACGTGTTTTTTAAGAAAGTTATGGGCTTTTGACTGTTCACGATCACAGCTTTTTTGTTATGTCCATAGAAAATCAATAGGGAACAAGATGCTCATTTCCGAGTATGAAAATGGCCATAACTTTTTAAATACTTGAGATATGAAAGTGAATTAGGTGTCAAATTAAACTTATTTTTATGCTTTATCTGATGGGATAAATTGCAGACTTGATTTTTAAAATCTCAAAATTTTGTACCATTGCTATTACATGGGCATTTTAATGTTCTTTTGCTGCAACATGGAAGGCTACTGACATATTGGTCTGCATTGGAAAGAGATTGGGAATTAAATATGGGAAAGTACTGTTACAGTTATACACACCTACAGAAATGTGCAGTTTTGGTTCTCTGACAATAAAAAATATATATAAAAGGGATTAATTATCCTAATTCTTGAGTTGTCCGATCATAAGCATAAGGTTGGATATGTATTCTTTGGGTTAGAAGAATGTGGGGTGATTCCACTGAAAGACACATACCTACTATACCTGGGCTCAATTTTAAGAAGGCATGGCATCTCCTTTCACTTTTACGCAGATGATAGCCAGTTATATATGCCACTCAGGAAAGAAGACGACTATTCTCTAAAATCACTTCTGTCTTGTCTTGAGGACATTAAGTCCTGGATGGCCTTAAACTTTCTGGGACTTAATGAAAAAAAGTCAGAGGTGATTTTGTTTGGCCCCAATGGCTGCCGTGAACCTCCCTTTGTTGACTTGGGTCCACTGGCATTGTCCGTAAAGCCAACAGTTTTAAACCTGGGTTTTAGGATGGACGGTGATTTTAAACTAGATAAACAAATAGGCGCGGTGGTTAAGTCCAGCTTCTTTCACCTAAGGAAGCTGGCAAAGGTGAAGCCCATCCTCGAGCGGCTGCATTTTGAAACAGTAATCCATGCCTTTATTACATCTAGGTTGGATTACTGTAACGCACTCTACTCTGGAGTCGCACGAGCTTCATTGGCTCATCTCCAGCTGGTTCAAAATGCTGCCGCTCGCCTTTTAACCGGAACTCGAAAGAGGGAGCACATTACGCCAATTTTGGCCTCCCTTCACTGGCTCCCAGTGCACTTTCGAGTTCATTTTAAAATTATTTTATTTGTTTTCAAATCGTTGAATGGGCTCGCCCCGCCTTACCTCTCTGAGCTGCTCCACCTATATGCTCCTGCCCGGTGCCTCAGGTCAGCTGATCAGCTGCTCCTTGAGGTACCAAGGTCTAAGCGGAAGCTCAGAGGGGATAGAGCCTTTTCTGTTGCTGCTCCGGCACTCTGGAACACCTTGCCGTTGCACATCAGACAGGCCCCCTCACTGTCCATCTTCAAATCCTCCCTAAAAACTCATTTTTATTCTCTGGCTTTCGACACTGGCTGAGACATTGCTCCTGTTCTTAGTGCTTTTAATGTCTTTTAATTTTTACTGTTTTTTAGTCCTTCGTTTTACGGTTTTTAATGGTTTGTAATAACTTTTTGTCCATGAGTTCTCATGTACAGCACTTTGTGGCAACTGCAGTTGTTTAAAGTGCTTTATAAATAAAGTTATTATTATTATTATTATTATTATTATAAGATTCTAAGGAAGCAAAGGCAGGATAGGTTTCCTCCAGTGAGAGAAGTTCAAACAAGTGGGCAAGAGGCTGCTCATTTAAAACGGAGATAGATAAGAACTGTTCCTCACAGCGGATGGTGAATCACTGGAATTCTCTACCCTGGAGGGTTGTGGAGTCATGATCATTGCAGATACTTCGAGGAGGTAAATAATCTTTCGAAAGATCGTGGTAGTCAATGGGGAACTGAAAAACTGAGACCTGGAGTAGAGCCATGATCATACTGAATGGCAGGACAAATTTGATGGATTAGGTGGTTTACTTCGACTTAATTTTCATCCAACCTCCTCCATGTCAGTTTAACTTGACATCGTATATCTATCGTGCATCTATGCAAGTTTTTTTTTAATAAAGTGTTCTAACAGAACGTTGATGCCACACTACTACAGGGTGTAGAATGTCCTAATCCCAATAAAGTACCCCACACGGTTCGTGCAAAGCAAGTCAGGAATGTTAATCAGTCTGTTGGGACAGTCAATGATAACAAATTTGAGTTGTCTGGATAAGGGAGGGTGGAAAAGTGAGTCAATCCAGGCCACTCCAACACACCTGCTAATTCTCCTTTTATTTTCCATTCAGCATTAGGACCTCCTTTACTCACCATTCCATGATGCCACCATCTTGCTATCCAGGTGAGGACATGGCCTTCTCTTCCTGGCTTCAGCCAGCCTGGTTCTGCATGTGCTCAGGATGTCTTTCACGTTCTCCAACTCTAAACCAAACTTAACAGCTGTCAACTGTGGTGAGTAACGGAGTATGAGGACATTCTTGTTTTTCAACTCTCCATGAGGATCCTATAAGGTACAAAGAGGCATTAAAAAATGCACTTAAAAGAATTGAAGGCACAACTTTGTCAATCTCATCTCCTGCTTGGCTCTATAAGCCCTGGAGTTTAGAAGGATGAGGGGGTATCTTATAGAAACATATACAATTATAAAAGGACTGGACAGGCTAGATGCAGGAAAAATGTTCCCAATGTTGGGCGAGTCCAGAACCAGGGGCCACAGTCTTAGAATAAAGGGGAGGCCATTTTGGACTGAGGTGAGAAAAAACTTTTTCACCCAGAGAGTTATGAATTTGTGGAATTCCCTGCCCCAGAGGGCAGTGGAGGCCAAAGAGATTTAAGAGAGAGTTAGACATAGCTCTAGGGGCTGGTGGAATCAAGGGATATGGGGAGAAGGCAGGCACGGGTTATTGATTGGGGATGATCAGCCATGATCACAATGAATGGCGGTGCTGGCTCGAAGGGCCGAATGGCCTCCTCCTGCACCTATTTTCAATGTTACTATGTCTATGTTTCTAAACCAGAAGGCTCAACGGGTATAATCCTGTCTCGGTTAAGTGTTTGACATCTGTGGGAGTATTGATAAGGGAACTATAATTGGCCACAGTGACACATTGCAGTGGTGAGAGAATCACCAACATTCCTCACCTTCCACCCTACCAGCCGTCACATACAATAAATAATCCTCCGACATTTTCGCCACCTCCAACGGGATCCCACCACTGGCCACTTCTTCCCATCTCCTCCCCTTTCAGCTTTCCGCAGAGACCGCTCCCTCCGTAACTCCCCGGTCAATTCGTCCCTTCCCACCCAAACCACCCCCTCTTCTGACACTTCCCCTTGCAACCGCAGGAAATGCTACACTTGTCGCTTTACCTCCCCCCTTGACTCCATCCAAGGACCCAAGCAGTCTTTCCAGGTGTGGCAGAGGTTCACCTGCACCTCCTCCAACCTCATCTATTGCATCTGCTGCTCTAGGTGTCAGCTGCTCTACATCAGCGAGACCCCAAGCGTAGGCTTGGCGATCGCTTCACTCAACACCTCCGCTCGGTTCGCAATAACCAACCTGATCTCCCGATGGCTCAGCACTTCAACTCCTACTCCCATTCTGAATCCGACCTTTCTGTCCTGGGCCTCCTCCATGGCCAGAGTGAGGCCCACTGTAAATTGGAGGAGCAGCACCTCATATTTCGCTTGGGTATGATCATTGACTTCTCCAATTTAAGGTTGTCCCTGCTTTCTCCTTCTTTCCCCTCCCCTTCCCAGCTCACCCACAGCCCACTGTCTCCGCCTCTTCCTTTCTTCTTCCCGCCCCCCCCCCCCCCCACCCCCACATCAGTCTGAAGAAGGGTCTCGACCCGAAACGTCGCCTATTTCCTTCTCTCCATAGATGCTGCCTCACCCGCTGAGTTTCTCCAGCATTTTTGTCTACCTTTGATTTTCCAGCATCTGCAGTTCCTTCTTAAACAATTATGCTCTGATTTCTTCCCAGTGATTTCTTGGCTGGAAGACCAAATAGCTAAAGCCCCTGTCCCATTGTACGAGGTAATTCAAGAGTTCTCCCGAGTTTTCCCCTGATTCGAACTCGGAGAATGTCCGTAGCGGGTCCGTAGGAGTTCGTAGATGTCTCGTAGTGGCTCGTATGAGTAAAAAATAACAATTTTTTCATCACGAGTATTTTTTCACTCATGGACATTTTTTGCAGGGATGAAAAAACGTCACGAATTTACAGGATTTCCCGAGTACCTACCGTTAGCATTACGAGCCGCTACGAGACATCCACAAACTCCTATGGACTCGCTACGGACATTCTCCGAGTTCGAATCAGGGGAAAACTCGGGAGAACTCATGAATTACCCCGTACAGTGGGAAAGTGGCTTAAGTATGATAAAAATCAATGTTGATCAATTATACAAAATCAGGAAAGATCTTCTCAGACAATCGTTTTCCTATTATTTTTGTTTTATCTCTTCTAGACTGCATGGCTGCTGGGTGGGAGATGGGGGTAACAGAGCAGGTCTTTAGCCCTTATGGTGACCCAGATGGTATTTTTCTACCCTTCAATTGCATATATTTGTACAGTTAAAATCATGCCATTATTGATAAGTCTGATGACCAATAACTGTGAAAATACATTGTAAGAAACCATTTGGGGAGATTTGGGTGACTGCCATCCTTCCTTGTCTGATCTACACTCCCTTTGGAATTACATTCCAGCAATTTACTTTGTACCTCTTCCGTGTAACAGACCGTAATTTTCCTACATTCCCCTCTCCCTTCCACTTACTGATTTATAACTATTTCTGGGCTGATATTGGTACCCTCTACATATATATATTTAAAATGCAATAAAAAAGATGCATTCACCTAATTTTACTGAAATCCCAGGACCTATTTTTCTATTCTAACACTCATCTCATTTAATTTATTTTTGATTTTAAATATCTATAGAAATTCTTGCTGCTTCAATATTTCCAGACAGCTTTTCCTATCAAACTAATTTTTGCTTATTAACATTTTCATCATTCTTTCGTGTTTTATATACTTTGTCCAATCTGCTGACTGTCATTTTTTAATTATGTTTTTTCTCCAAGTCTGATAGCATCTTTATCTTTTTTAGATGACCACAGACGGAGGATCTTCACCTTGGAATTGTTATTACGCATTGTTATTGTTATTACTCATTGAAATGTATATACTCTGTCTATTCTGAAAGCTTCTCTTCATTGCCTGTCACTGCACCTCAACCATCTGATCCCTTATCCTCTCTTGCCCATTCACCTCTTTGTTCCTTCAACATTTTCAACCCAAAAGCCATCTTTTCAAACCTTCATAACATTCCTTATTCATTTAAAATATGTGACTTTCACACATTTTCTTTCCTTCAAATTAAATATAAAATTCGATCTTCTTATGATTATCTAAATGTGGTCAGTCCAGGGACAAACCCCAGAAGCAGCTCGCCTTTCCAGAACACCTTTCTTCAACCAAACAAGTCATCAAAGTGACTTGGATAAAGAAAAAAAGAATGATCCAAAGATGATACTTTATAAGCTTGGCCGACGTGGCACGTATGATTGTCTGTATTCAAACTGGAATTCAGTGGCAATCAACCACCATCAAAATGTATGATCAAATAATCCAAAATTCTATTAATAGGTTTTGGAAAAAACCATTAGTCAATTGCTGCAGTGGATCTTGTGCCTACTTCAGACATATTACCATTCCAAAGGAACAAAGTGCTCAATTTTGTGGAAGTAATTTTTTCAAACTAGATACTGAAATCTAAAATAAAATCACATTATATTGAAAATATTTAGCTGTCTGCTGTGTTCAGTGCACCAGCATTTCATAATTATGTGTTGCAGCTTTTTAAATCATCCAGAGATCTCAAAATACTTTAATTATGTAAAGTGCAGTGGCTATTATGAAGGAAATTGCAGCGACTACCTTGGCGTGAAAAACTTCATATTAATGAATGTTAACCAGGAATGAAACTTGAATGCTTTCTTTTCAGGGCCAAACATGCATTGACAATTCTAATCTTAAATGGAGTGAATTAAACAGCAAAGTGCAGAACAAATGTGAGTTCTACAAGATAAAAATCGGATAAGATTTGGATGTCAGACTTAAGCTAAATCATCCTCAATGCGTACATTTTTGCTCTTTTACTAATTATGGTTCTTTGTTCCTTCAACATTTTCAAATCCTGACAAGATCTTTTTCAAATAAAGAAGCCAAAAGCCAAATTGTCCTGCCTCCCTTCAACCAGTCACAGGAATTAAGTGGTAGACAACTCCCACCCTTTCTTCATCCAATTATCCAATCTTCCAACATTTTCTAACATTAGATAGGACTGTATACATGAATATAACAAATCCCACACCAGATGGAGACTGTGAGGTTTATCTTTCAACCAATAATGCTAAGGAGATTATCTATCAACTATTATTCTGCTCTAACTGGTGGCTGCATTTCTTACAACAGTGCCTACTTTGAAAGGTCTTCTGGCTATAAAGTTATAAAGGAAATTAGGATGTCCTGAGGTCATGAGAAATGTTATTTAAGTTCTTGCTTTTTTGTGATGATCATGACAAGGTTACAAAAGGTTCTCTGATCGGATGGATGTGAAGGAGATTAATCTGTGCTCTATGTCACTCCACACTCTGTCTTTGACTATCACTAAGCAAGAGCTAATGAGCTATTCCAGCATCTTAAGCAACCTTGGATGCCCTCCACTGACAACATCAACTCTGAGTCACAATTGCATTTTTAAACATCTGTACTCGAAAAAAAGTTTTTTTATGCTTTAGCGTTCTTCACACCATTCAATAATTTGTGTTACCTTTCCAGGAAGCAATTCATTTTTAATATCTCCTCTGATTTTTCTCTTGTGGCATGTTTGAGAAAGATTTGGTGACAAACGGTAAAGTAAGCCAACGGTAAAATTATCCTAACTAATTGATCACATATTCCACAGAACACTCAGGAATATCAAAACTTAGGAATTGCAGAAGTAATTACGTCTTAATGGTGCCCCTTTGAGTATCCCAAGCTGTTTACAACCATGTTTAAAAGATCATATAGAATCTGTGACACAAGTGGCACAGCAGTAGAGCTGCTACCTTACAGTGCCAGAGACCCGAGTTTGATCCTGTCTATGAGTGTTGTCTGTACGGTTTGCAAGTGACCATGTGGGTTTTCTCCGGGTGCTCCGGTTTCCTTCCACATCCCAAAGACGTGCAAGTTTGTAGGTTAATTGGCTTCTGTAAAAAAATTGTAAATTGTCCCTACTGTGGAGAATAGTGCTAGTGTACGGGTGATTGCTGGTCGGCGCGGACTGAGTGGGTCGAAGGGCCTGTTTCTTCTCTGTATCTCTAAAAACAGTAAGGTCCCATTAACAGCAATGTGACATCAATGATCAAATTATTTTTCACTCATGCTGAAAAAGATTGCCAGGGATTTATATCAGACCATAGAAGCTTTTCCATCTATCTAAGAGCACAAGGCAGAGTATCAATTTAACCCCTCATTAAAGTTTGGTGCCTTCAATTGTGCACCTGCTTTTAATGATGCATCACCTGAGAACTTTGTGCCTCAAGCTCTGAAGTGAAATTAGAACCCGTAAACTTTTGATTCAAAGGGAAGGGAGCATTAAAAGCCAGAGCAATACTATCCATCATCTACAATGTTGATCGTCACTTGAAGCAATCATAATGCAGTTACTAATTATCCATTAATTAGTAACAAGAGACTGAGAATGGAGATGAGGGCAAATTTATTTATCCAGAAGGTGGTGAATCTGTGGAATTTATTGCCACAGACAGCTGCGGAGGCCAAGATTGGGTATTTGTAAAGTAGAGGTTGATAGATTCTTAATCAGAAAGGCTGTCAAAGGTTACGGGGAGATGGCAGGAGAACGTGGTTGAGAGGGAAAAATAGATCACACATAAACGAATGGCAGAGTTGACTCGATGGGCAGAATGGCCTAATTCTGCTCCTATGTCTTAAGTTGGAAGAAAACTCTGGCGAAGCAGACAAGTGATAAATTGCATTTTTTGGAATCAGAACAAGCAAATAATATTCTGAGGTCATGGACAGAACTGAAAGTGCAACAGATGGTATACGAAGCAGATTATATAGTGGAAATCAAATAAACAAGCAAAATCAAAAGACAAGGAAATTTGGATGTCTTCTTTTAATAAGGAGTACTAACATTAACCGGAGTTGATTTATAAAAGTTTCCATAAAGTCTATGAAAGAAACATTAGGAGATCATACATGTTCAAAGTTGTTAAAGATTGAAAGATAATACAACATTCCATTTCATTACACTACTGCTCACTTCTGTATTAGGTATTGCATTAATTAAATGGATTACTTTGCAATACATAGCACCTTTGCAACCAAAAGCAGATTTAGTTTAGAGATACAGCGTGGAAACAGGCCTTTCGGCCAACCGAGTCCGCACCGACCAGTGATCCCTGCACATCAACACTACCCTACACACACTAGGGACAATTTTACATTTACACCAAGCCAATTAACATACAAACCTGTACGTCTTTGGAGTGTGACAGGAAACCGAATATCTCAGAGAAAACCCATGGAGGTCATGGGGAGAACGTATAAACTCCATACAGACAACACCTGTAGTCAGGATCGAACCCTGGCGCTGTAAGGCAGTAGCTCTGCCGCTATGCTACCGTGCTGCAGGTCTTAAAGCAATATCAAATAACATATACAGTGTTATCAGGGCATGTGATCACAGAGATATAGGTCCTTAGTATCACAATAGGATCAGGTATCAGATCACTCCAACATTTTAATCAACTGTGAGAGGCACAAGATGGCTTAAATTTAAAACACTTGCCCTTCACCAAATAAATTGTATTTATAATCCCCAGCATTTATTTTCTACTTAAAGTACCTGTGCTGGTTCGACATTGCCATTCCTTTTCATTCCATAGTAATAGGCAAACACGTCTGCCATGGTTATGGTTTGCGTGGCATCTGAAACTGGATCTGGGAGAAGCTCTCTGATTTCTTGCTCTGTCCACACACAGAAAGCTCCCTCTTTTTTCACAACAGAGTTGGCTGAAGGGTGTGAATCTGCATCCTCGGCGCTGTAGAAGCCTCCGGACTGTAGAGGGAGGAAGTGTTAATTATAGGTTTAAAATTCTCAGCAGGTTCACCAGCAATATATTGAGATCACTATTCTCACCTTCTCCAGACCTTGAACCCTATTCATGAATTAGCAGCATTGTTCTCTAATTACATTACTGGGAGGATGTAGGCCAGCACCTTTGATTCCCACCAAAATCTATGTGAAAAACAATGGTTCAAAAAACTAGGTTAAAAAAATCCTTCTTCCCAGCTACAATCAGCATCTTGAAAACTACACATCACTAACCTCAGCAAATATGAACCTCTATGGACCGTGTGTTTAGTTGCACTACAAACTTTGGAGTTTTTTTTGCACTAGCTTATGGAGATTAATTTATTGTTTTTTTAAATTATTACATTTATCAATTGACCAATTTCCCTCCTGGGATAAATAAAGTTCTATCGTATCGTATCGTATCTGTATTGCATTTACCGGCTTGTAAATGTGCTGGAAGCAAGAATTTCATTGTTCTTTTGTCCGTAGATATAACAATTAAACACTCTTGTCTATGCATTATCTTTGCCTGAACCAGATGGTCTACAACCTATTCAAATCCAAGATGATATGCTAGTGTCCACTGTCAATAACATTGCCTGCTTCCATCCCACTTTATGCAACATGCTGCTGGAAACCATATGAAAACAAAATGGACCACGGAGGTTCAAATCACCACAAGGATTGAGGATGGAAGAGGGCCAGAACAGTATTGGAATAGTCAAAGATAGAGATAACAAAACCATGGATGAGGGTTTCAATGAATTCCGGACAAGACTGCAGCATCATAGTAATGAGTGTTTTGTTCAGGTATAAATACTTATCCTGTAAGCACTTAACTCAAATGTTAAATTATGAAAATGTTATTGGATCTTGTGACCTGGGTTAAATATCATAACCAAAAAGGGGCTTATTTCAAGAAGGATAGAACTGAGCAGTAGAAAGAGTATGTGAAAGAACAAATCTTTGCAAGGATTCACTACGTTAAGTAAGATGTTCTGTCAATATCAAAAGTACATGCATTTGTAAAGAACTGAACAAAGACTGACGGGTAATTGTACGAAGTTCTCTAAAATTACAAGAAGATTTGATACGGACTAAATTAAATAATGCTGTAAACTGCTCACTGGGATTGTGTGATTAAATACCTGCCGGTTTAATTTTCTATCCCACTGCCAAGCATCTGTGGCCTCCTGTACTGATGAAGGCACCCAATGCAAGCTTGAGGAACCTCATCTTCCATCTGCACACTTTACAGTTTTCTGGATTCTATATTGAATTGTATACTTCAAGTAATTTGATGCTTGTATCAGTTGTGCATTTGTGGCTTGATTGTTGTATTTATTCCTCCAATTTTCCCCTCTGGTAATTGTTGGGCATGTTTTCATGCACTGCGATTCGTAGCTTTTACATCGTTCTATCTATATTCTCTCTCTCTCTCTAACTACCCCCATTCATTCACTGACCAGAAAATCATATCCCCAGGGTCATCCAGTTTTCCCTCTCAGAGACTGATCCACCCTAACCTTTCTACAGCTAAGCAAGGTTCTTTTTTGTCTCTGTCCCTGTTCTACTAAAGGCTCTTTGACCTGTAACATGAGCAGCTTCTCTTCCAGCTGAATATTTCCAGCATTTTCTATTTTTTAAATTATGGGACTAAGTGCCTGCTTGGTTTAGCATGGAAGCTTGTTAAATGCAGGACTAGTCTCCATCACGATTTCAACATCTAGTCAATGGTAACTAATTATTTCCAACACAATTCAACTGAAAGATACCCCTAAATCAAGCATTCCATGTGTTAGCCCCTCATCCACCATCTAAAACTCTCCTTTCCCTCTCCCCACTTAACACACCACCCCCTCATACACAACTCCAACAAATACTGCTAATGCATCAAGCACTATCAGCAATATGCTCTGCTCAATTTGCTAAAATGACTTCAGCAGTCCTTCCTAAATCTGCAACTTCTACCACCTGAAAGGGCAAGTGTAGTAAGAACTTGGGAAGACCACCACCTACAAATTACACAACATCTCACACTGAAAATATAACTGATAGTGTTTAGCCTAGCTTATACACGATTGCAAGATCTCCCGGCATCTCAAAACAACTTATAAACAACTCAACCAATTCAAAGATAGAAAACACAGTTTTATGAAAGCTGAATCGTGCAATGTCCATAAGGGAAACCTGTACGTGCAGTGTCTTTGGATTACCAGCAGGCATTTAACAAGGTGTCGCATGAAAGTCGGGTGCATTAGGCAAGAGCTCACTGCATTGGGTAGAAATGTGGTAACATAGATTAAAGACTGTTAACACAGAGAATCAGAATAAATGTGTGTTTGTCAGGCTACAAGGTTGGTAACTAGAGTAGTGCCACGAGGATCAGTTCTGCACCCTCAATGACCATTTACATTATCTTCCACCCTCTGCTTCTTTCCATGGCCATTTTTCTACCCAGTTGGCTATCTCTTCCTGGACCCCATGCAATCTAACTTTCCAGAGCAGCCCAGTCTTCCGGCACTTCACCCATATCTCTGCCAGAAGCCTATACATTCTTCACTAGCCTCCCACTGTGTCCTCGGATATATCTGATCAGACCCAGGAGGTTTGTTTACTTTCTTATCACCAAACTCCTTTGAGTCCTGATGGTCACAGTATAAATCCTAGATTTCTAACAGTGAGAACAATATCTATGACCTTCAGTCAGCAGCTAACCAAAGAAAGGGAGCCACCATTTGAAGTCATTGGAGACTGCAAATACTGGAATCTGGAAGAAAAAAAAACAAGCCAATGGAGGAACTCAGTGGGTTAGGCAGCATCCAGTATCAGGACTGGTGCATGGTCTGAAGCTGAAATGTGCACAATCCCTCTGACTTCACAGATGCTGCTTGATCCGTTGTGTACCTGCAGTTGTTTGACGTCATAATTTGATGAGCACCGTTGAGAATGCAAGGCTGATTGTGAAGGGCTGAGGTTTGTTGAGCGAGGACACAGACACAGACACAGACACAGACGCACGCACGCACGCACGCGCACACACACACACACACACACTAAAAGAGGCCCTTGCTGGAAAGCTCAGTCTCAAATAATTGTCACATATGGTAAGAGTGGAGAAAACATGATGACTCACCTCATCACTCAGATCTCGTGAGACGTACAGCAGAATATCTCGAGCAATATCTGCAAAGAATTTGTCACCAGAAGTCTGTAAAAAAATGCATCAATATTTAAACTGAATAACTGATGGACCAACAAAAGAAACAACAACCTGGTTACTGGCAGAGTTCTGTCACTCAAGACTAAGTTGAAGCAAAACTACATGAAGTTTTGATTCATCTCCCATGTAAACAAACAGTAACCATATAACCATATAACAATTACAGCACGGAAACAGGCCATCTCGACCCTTCTAGTCCGTGCCGAACACATAATCTCCCCTAGTCCCATATACCTGCGCTCAGACCATAACCCTCCATTCCTTTCCCATCCATATAACTATCCAATTTATTTTTAAATGATAAAAACGAACCTGCCTCCACCACCTTCACTGGAAGCTCATTCCACACAGCTACCACTCTCTGAGTAAATGGTGAACATTAAAAAGATGAGACATTGCTGAGAATTTTTTGCATTCTTGTCCTAGTGCTTGACAATATTTGTACGCCCTGGCTGCAATTTTCCCCAACATCGGTTCTACAACCCTTACCTGATGTCTTGTATCTATCATCATCATCCGCAGAAATTTGCAAACTTACAGAATGCCCTCAACCCTAACATGCAGTATTAAGATAAAAGCCTCGAAACATGGGCCATTGGAATTTATCGCGCCCAGTAATCAAACATTTGATGTCAATGCAAACGGCGTCATCATTCAACTTCACCTCACTGGTATAGGAGAATAATCTGCAATAATCTGCATTAACTAAGGATAGGGCCTTAGTGATGGCCCAGTGGGGTAGGGAGAAAGTATAAACCAAAGCAGTGCTACTTGTGAATGATGGTATGGGCAGATCTCACCTCGCATCGTAGACAAAAATACCATGCTCAAATAAACTGAACTGAAATAAATCTCAGATTATCAGAGGCCTTTACTCTGTAACTTGCCAATGCTTTGCATTCCATGGGAGCATTTGACAGGACAGTGTAGACGGGACTTTAGTCTGTAACTTGCCAATGCTTTGCATTCCATGGGAGCATTTGACAGGACAGTGTAGACGGGACTTTAGTCAACCATTTCTCCACCAGATTAATATATCTGATGTGGGCAGTGAGCAAGTGAAATGATGTGTGTTCCATCCACAGTGCCAATATTGTACATCTTGCCAAACACAAAAATTTAAAAATAAACTCGGCTTATTACAAAAGACAAGATACACACCCACATAAACCTACAGTCTGCAAAAGAAAATGCTCAACTTCTGTGTTTAAGATTGGTATCAGCTAGAAATGTAATTCCAATGCTCAACAATAAACAGAAAGAAAGGCGAAGAAATCCTTTCATTTGGAAGACGGATAACTTTCTGAATCTTGGGAAAGGTTAACAAGTTATACCCGATTACCTCCCTCTGAAATGTTCCTGGGAGTTAAGTGTAATATGATTCGTGTCGACTGTTTATTCCTAGGATAAGCAACTCTGAAAACAAGTGTCTCGTCTCGAATGACTTCTCATTTCCTGAAACTGCAGTCAGTTATTGATTTCCGTTAGCTGTCACCTGATTAATGTTTTTCTAAATCTAGCTCCTGAAATAGTTCCAAATGTCACTCATAGACAATGAGTGAAAGTGAAGCAGGCCAGAGATTGAGAAGTGCTTAACATTGTAATTAAACCAGAGATACTGATTTTGTGCCTGTTGTGACAGTTCCTGGCTGCAAGTGTCACTCTGACCATGACTTAGCCTAAGTGCAGCACTCTCAGTCCTGTAGCAGAAGGGATCGAGTACCACTACAGAGAATCAAATACAACATCAAGCATAAACGAACATACCACCACTGTACTGTTGTAGATGCCGCCTTTCAGATGAATTGTTATCCGAGGTTGTTGTCTATCCTCTCAGAAGGAGGTAAAAGATCCTGATGCACGACCTCAGAACAGCACAAACATTATCCCTGGTGCCCTTGCTCATATATATCACAACCGTCAATCAACAAAACAGATTCTATTTTCATTATTTTTTTGTTTATGCAAGATGCAACTATAAACCACTCCAAGGCATTCACTGGTCACAAAATATATTTTTATGAAATGCACATCTTTCTGACAGAAACATTATTTTTAAGATCTTATTTATAGTTGTTTAAAAAATATATGCAGTTTGCCTCCTGAATAGTTAATTTTTTAAGGTGAGATCCTCACCCTACCTTTGAAAAAGAACCACAGGCTGTTAGAATACACAAGTAAGAAAATAATCTGCCAGTTGAAGAGCCTTGCTCAGATTACAACTGCAGTACAGCCATTTAACTTCAACTGTGTTTCAGGAAGGCTTCTGTAGTCTTGGAATGGCTATGAACAGGTACATCAGGATGACACCAAAGCTAAAAGGACATCATAATCTGGAAAGCTGATTAAGTAAGCTTGTATTTTATTGAATATAGAGGACCAAGCACTGCCCTAAATTATGTCTTTTAAATGATGAATGGATGTTTACAGGGTTGATACAGCAAAGGGATTTCTTCCAGGGAACACTGGGGCACAAGGTTGACATAACTGTACGTCAGATATGAGTGAGATCTGGAAGCATTTCTTCACACTGAGGGCAAGTTGAACCTGAATCAACTTTCAAAACTAAGACTCAGCAAGCAGGATACCAAAATATACGGAACAGAGGTGAAATGGAAGAAAGGCAGAATCCAATAGAACTGCAGAACCTGGAGGGACTGATTAATCTCTCCTGATTCCTATCTTGTTAATGCCACGCAGTTGTTATGCTCAAGAGTTTTAAAGGACTGCTCTTGAGTAGAGGTTGGCATTGGGTGGGTGTGGAGGGGGTTGGGGACTATCACACTGCAGCCTTACAATTCTATTCGATTGGATTGAAACTGCCAGCTAAATGCCGCTGCAGAGACTACCTACGATAACTGGAGGTATTCCTTTAATCGCACCATCAGGATGTGTTCCGGTTATACAGGAAAATTAAATACAAGCAGCTTCTGTTAATACCAATTTTTAGTCATGCCTGATATGATGCTGACACTGAATTCACCCTGACACCTAATCATTCTATATTGTAGGGTGGCACATGGTACACTTGCTGCCTTACCGAGACCCGGGTTCGATCCTGACTACGGGTGCTATTTGTATGGAGTTTGTATTCTCCCTGTGACTGCATGGGTTTTCTCGGGGTGCTCCCACATTCCAAAGACCTGTGAGTTTGTAAGTTAATTGACTTCTGTAAATTGTCCCTTATGTGTAGGATAGAACTAGCGTACGAGTGATCGCTGGTCGGTGTGGACTCTGTGGGCCGAAGGGCCTGATTTCACGCTGTATCTCTAAACTAAATTAAGTTATTCATAAAAATCCAAGATTTTTGATTTCGAACTCAATAATGCATCATAAGAAATTTTTATATTCAGAGTGAGGTAATTTTATTACCACAAATGCGTAAATCAAGACAGCAACAAAGATCATTAAAGAGAACCTAGATAAGTACAAGAAGGAGAAGGGGACTATAGGTTACACTGATAGAATAAATAATGTGGAAGCACAATGCTGTGGTGTTCAAAACACCAGCACAACAAACCAATGGGTCCAAATACCCAATTTCTGTCTTGCAAGTTTGATTTAACAAGTAACTCTCCATATAGAGATTTGCCAATTGAACAAATAGAATTCCAAGCCAGTGTTGTGGTGCTACGACACCACTCAACACCCATTGGTTGGAAGTGACAAGGGGATCAACTGCAGACCACAGTTTTGATCATCCATCTCCAAATAGAGAAAATTGATATAGGTAATGTTTGGGAGCAATAACTATAATCCTTGCACATGAATGGCACACCAACACACTTGCATATGGGAATCTGGACATTGGACTGTTTTAAAGTCATCATACAGCTCTACCCCAATTAGACTCAACAACAAGGTGCACCATATAATGGTAGTAAAATATCAAGGAATTGAGTTTGGTGCAGGAACATAGAACTGAATACTAAAGAAAATCAGACGTGATCTTATTGAATTACAGAGCAGATAGAGAGCGGGGGTTGAATAAACGACTCCTGTTTCTATTTCCTATTTTATAGTAACACACACGAGGGAAGGCCATCATCCGGCAGGGGTTTACACCATAAACCCAGCAGGGCTCAATGCCATAAACCCACCTAGCAGAGCACAGTAGCATGTTGCTAACTGAGAAACGGTGGAAGTGATGATCAATATTTTACACTCTAAACCTGTAACAACAGAATCAAAGTCAGTGAAAGCCAACACGCTTTCAAGTTTAGCAATCTTATCGATAATGTTTTTCCCATTTTTATAAATTTCTCCACTTGCCCCATCTTGTATTCTTAGTTTAGTTTAGAGATACAACGCGGAAACAGGCCCTTCGGCCCACCAAGTCCAATAAAACCAATGATCCCCGCACACTTACACTACCCTACACACACTAGGGACAATTTACAATTTTACCAAGCCAATTATCCTACAATGGACAAGGGAGAGCACGTGGATGTAGTGTACCTGGACTTCCAGAAAACATTTGATAAGGTCCCACGTAGGAGATTAGTGGGCAAAATTAGGGCACATGGTATTGGGGGTAGAGTGCTGACATGGATAGAAAATTGGTTGGAAGATAGGAAACAAAGAGTAGGGATGGCAGGCTGTGACTAGTGGGGTACCGCAAGGCTCGGTGCTGGGACCGCAGTTATTTACAATATATATTAATAATTTAGATGAAGGGATTACAAGTAACATTAGCAAATTTGCAAATGACACAAAGCTGGGTGGTGGTGTGAACTGTGAGGAGGATGCTGTGAGAATGCAACGTAACTTGGACAGGTTGGGTTGGGGTGGAAGATTGCAACCTTCACGTGGTCCGCCCTGCTTCGACTAATGCAATCAACTCGACGTGCACAAACAGAAGATCAAATAGAACAAGTTGTCCTACAACTTTAGGCTTTGCACGCCACACAAGAGAAGAAGAAGACAGGTTGGGTGAGTGGGCAGATGCATGGCAGATGCAGTTTAATGTGGATAAATGTGAGGTTATCCACTTTGGTAGCAAAAACATAAAGCCAGTTTATTATCTAAATGGTGTCAAGTTGGGAAAGGGGGAAGTACAACGGGATCTGGGGGTCCTTGTTCATCAGTCAATGAAAGTAAGCATGCAGGTACAGCAGGCAGTGAAGAAAGCGAATGGCATGTTGGCCTTCATAACAAGAGAAGTCGAGTATAGGAGCAAAGAGGTCCTTCTGCAGTTATACAGGGCCCTAGTGAGACCACACCTGGAGTATTGTGTGCAGTTTTGGTCCCCTAATTTGAGGAAGAACATTCTTGCTATTGAGGGAGTGCAGCGTAGGTTTACCAGGTTAATTAATTTAAGAATAAGGGGTAAGCCATTTAGAACAGAGACGAGGAAACACTTTTTCTCACAGAGAGTTGTGAGTCTGTAGAATTCTCTGCCTCAGAGGGTGGTGGAGGCTGCTTCTCTGGATACTTTCAAGAGAGAGCTAGATAGGGTTCTTAAAGATAGTGGAGTCATGGGATATGGGAAGCAGGAATGGGGTACTGATTGTGGATGATCAGCCATGATCACATTGAATGGCGATGCTGGCTCGATGGGCCAAATGGCCTACTCCTGCACCTATTGTCTATTGATACCACTAAACTGGGCATTTGGCTTTAGCACAATATGCTACTTTAAAAAGGCCCCATGTTCATAATTGCCCAGCACAATTCAACTATATGGGGCACAAAATTATAGACATTTCTTTCCATGCATTCTTTCCCCTACCGTTCTGCAGCCCAGCTGCCACCCAGTTCCTCTACATAACAAAATTGTTGTTACTTCAGCAACTAGCTCTATTAATCTGGAATATTAACTTCCTCTCAAGTTATTCCACAATCTGCTATTTCCAGTCTTTTGTTGTGTTTTTGTCAACAGATGGAGTTCTGCAATTTGTAAAACTTATTAACCACAGCAACAAGCTGAGTACAGAGTGACATGAAGATATCGGCAGCCTCATTAAAGACAAATCATTAATCCCGCAATTTTTCCTTCCTGATTAAAATGATTAATCGTTCCCAAAAAAAAAAAAAATGATATAAATCAGGATTCTGAGATTAGCAGAAGGTCCTGGGAGGAAAGGCAGTGCACAAACAGAGACATAAGTCAACCGGGATCATTTTAACTCCTTTACCCGACCAAGATTGTGCCAGCAGAGAGACAGATAAGATCCCTACTGTGGTCTATAATCTCTATCGCTGTTATACTTCCAGTATTTAACATCTGCAGCACTTTCTTTGTGATAATTTCCTTCCTCATTTCTGAACAGAAATCTGCTTCTGGTGGACAACACTTTGCCAAGGACAGTGTGTGCCAGATTTAACAATTCTTTCAGTAAGATGAAAAGAGTTCCTCTCGGACTGCAAAGTTATGGAAAGTGCTTGAGTAAAGATTATCCTAATACTCCTTGCTCCAGTTAGTTGAAAGTATGTATAAATCAAGTTGGTGTCCGGCTCTAATCACCTGCAATGTAGAATCTCTCTATCAGACCGATATATTGTGCTGCTTTTCTACTTCTTAGCAACAGTAATTTTCATATTTTCAAAAGTGAAATCACATTCTACAATATCAGAATTTTTTAATAGACCTTTTATTGTTGAAACAATGCTACATGATAATAAATAAAGTTTGGAACACCGCAATGGTCTTACCTGTTGAAAACAACAGCAACTTGGTGAGGGAGTTTAGGAAGGAATATCCATACTCAGGGTGATGCAACTGAAGCAATAATGGTGCATTTGAAATGTCAGCAATGAATAAGATGTCAGAGTTGCAGAACCTCGGGAGTTGTAAGGCTTGATGGGCCAGGCAAGACAATTCATTTACAGAATGGCTTGGACATAAAACTACAGTGTTGCTTTGGTTCCATGTGTGCGGTTCTATATAAGGAGCAAGACATTGTACAGAACCAAGCACATCTATCCATGCTGTCAACAGTCAGCTTGAGGTTTCCGACTTAAGTTACTTTATATCTAATGTAAACAGATTTGACTACAACATCCATAGCAAGCGTTCATGCTTACTTTCCAGATCTGAGAAATATGAGGAATTATTACATTTTCTTGTAATATAGTAAGGCGTTTGATTCATTAATGCTGTGCTGGCTCGCAGAGCAATATCACTCCCCCACATTTATGGACCTCTTTAAATCTCTTCATCAAGAGTTTTTTTCACCTGCCCTAATATCTCTGCATTTCAGTGCTAGACTTTATTCCTGTTTTATTTCACACACTCATTAACCCCCCTTGGATTCTCCTGCCACCCACCTACACAAGCGATAATTTAGTGGCCAATTAACGTACCAACCAAGCCACAAAGACTCGAGATAAAATGACTCCTTGTGCATGATGATTATTCTTCACAACATCTTTGAAGAGAGATGAACAGAAAGAAACATTTGGATGTTTTCCTGCAAGTTACTGATTCAGCCAGATAAAAGCAAACTTAAAATGATTATAAGAAATACATTCTAGTTTTGTACAAGAAGCTCAAATCGGAATGAACAAAATCAAGAAAGTTAATGAAATATTCAACTGGCAAAGTATGCTTTTTATTATTTTATTGAAGGAGAAAAAGTTAAAAGCATAATCTAGGTTATATGCTCGGGGTAGAGGGGAAGGGGTAGCAACATAAGAGTATGTGGAAGCAGACTGATATGGATACAAGCATCAGCACAGGCAAATTCTGTCATTTATCGGGAATCCGTGTACCACCAGCTCCCCCTTATGACCAATGAAGAAATGTGCAGTGGCATAAGTTTCTGATGCATCTTGGTGATGGTGGGCACAGTTCTAATTTTCTTTATTTTTGATTCATTTTCAGAGGATTTAGCTACTTTTAATCGAGTGAATATATGCAGCAGATCAGAGATGCATATTTTTACAAATTCAGAGGGGGTACAGAATATTTGTAGCACAGGTAATTTAAGTATCTGAGGCTTGAGGGTGGTAAGAGTTATAAACTCACCCATGATCTTCACCTTATACAACAGAGCAAGCGATAGCCATTCAGCCTATATTATCAATACCAACTCACAGGAGAGAAGTCACATTAGTTCCATCCCCCATCTCGCTTTCCTGTATCCCTGCGAGCTTATTTGATGTACTGAAATAATTACGACTTCCATTCATTTCCAATCATTAAGATAGGAAAACATCTCAAGCCATTTAAATAGGGCATAATAACTGAAAAACTGAAACCCTGCCAGGAGAGTGTATGGATTTATTGTAATACATTCATTGAAGGGCTATTGGCTTTGCAGGCTGAGCTAGCATGTAAATGCTCGTCTTTGTTTTCCCTTGCTGCTGGTGAGCTGCCTTGTTAAACTACAACAGTCCTCAGGTGCGGGTATACCAAAACGCTGTTGGGGAGAGAGCTTCAACATTTTGATCCAGTGAAGGAAACCCATAGTGCTGTTAGGAAGAGAGTTTCAATATATTGACCTGGTGAAGGAATGACTAGAGATTTCCACGTCAGGATGGTGGTGTCTTGGAGGGCAACTTCCAGGTGGGTGAACTCCAGGAGATTGATAATAGGGGAATTCAGTGATGGTGATGCTATTGGACATCTGGTGGCATTGGTTCGATTTTCTCTTGGTGGATATCCTCTTTGTCTGGCACTTGTAGGGCATGAATGTTACTTGCCACCTATCAGCCTGGATATTGTCCAAGTCTTGCTACGTTTTGTAGTGGACTAGTTCATTATCGGAGGAATTGCAACTAGTGCCAGGCATTGTGCGAGCAGGAGTGAAAACTCTGACCTTATGATTGAAGTACAGTCTTTAATGAACATGTTTGGGCCAACCCTGAGAAAGTCCTGCAGAAATGTACTTTGGATGAGTTGATTGACCTCCATCCACCATAACCATCCTCCTTTGTGCTAGATGTAATTTAAATCAGAGGAAGGTTTTCCCTTATTCCCACTGATTCCAGTTTAGCCAGGGCTCCTTAATGCTGCACTTATTCAAGTGATGGTATGGGCAGTTCTCTTACTTCACCTCTAGAGTTCAGCTCTTTTGGCTATAATGAGGTCAACAATTGGACGACCTGATTGTCTGTGAGCAGGCTGTTACCAAACAATTGTCACTTGGAAGCACTGTCATAATCCCTTCCATCACTTTCCTGAAATAAACCAATGGAGCGGTAATTGGCTCGGTACAAGATAGATTTTAATGACCATCTTAAAGAAGGAAGGTGGAGGCAGTGAGGCTTAGAAATGGAACTCCAGTATATTGTGCCTGAGTAATTACTTTGTGTTTTGTTCTGATTTTAAACATCATGCAAACCCATGCTAGATAGTCTGAAGAAGGGTCTCGACCCGAAACGTCACCCTTCATTCCTTCACTCCATAGATGCTGCCTCACCCACTGAATTTCTCCAGCATTTTTGTCTACCTTTATGCTAGATATGGATTTGAGCTCGTCCCCTATCCACGCTGTGGGTAGAGAGAACTATACTCAGTAACTAACCCATGTCCTAACAATGTATACTGAATCTAAAACAGTGACACCTCTCGGTCCATGAATTATTATTACTCATTTTGATTATCATAAATGTATACAAAAGCTGTGACTTAAAAGCTGTGAATGTGAAAAGGTTGCTCTTTCTTTTAGTTTACCTGATAAGCTTCTGTGTAAGAAACTGCCAGCTGCCCCTGATCATACAGCATCTTCTCAAAGTGGGGGACATGCCAGTGGCGGTCTGTGGAATAGCGATGGAAGCCCTAGTGTAGAGCAGAGCAACATTAAAGTTTGAACAAGCATCCAATTTACCTGCAATCACCAACTAAATGGGCAATTTGCTTGAACAAAAATTATATTAGAACATTATAGAAACAGAACATTATATTAATATTACACTTCATATGCATTGCCTCAACTGCGATGCAGTCTATAAGGATCTAGGGTAGTGCAGGAACTCAAGCAATAACTTTTGCATGGGAAGTTAAATAATGAGGACTTGACACTACATCCTGACAAACCAAGCCTTAAAAACCTCAAGGATCCATGAGGTTTACTTGTCACAACTCATGCCATCTTCAATGAACCCAAGAAACATAAAGACAGTCGCTCAGGTCTGTGAAATTGCAGTGAACCCTAACTGGCATTAATGAAGCTTCCTTGATGCACAATGTAACCGTAATATGTGTTCCACAGGAACAACATCCAAACAAAAAATTGACATCAATCAACAAAGGCAAATACACCTCTGAAGATACAAAACGGAAGGTTTCTGGAGCATCTCCAGAGAGGGAGAAGAGGCAGTACTGTTTAGGGAGGAAATTCAAGAGTTAGGGCTTTAATAGCTTAATGCACGGCCATTGATGATGGTAAGGTCATGTGTAAGCAATCAGAATTGTGGGAATGTACACAATGTTGTTAACATTTTCCAAGGCTTTCGAGGTCCCTCATGGTAGGATGATCCAAAAGATTAAGACATGCGGAATTGATGATTACTTGGTCATATGGATTCAGAACTGGCTTATTCATAAAAGGGGGTTGTGGTGGGTGGTAGATATTCTGGTGGGTGGTCTGTTCCACAGGGATCTGTTCTGAGACCTCTGCTGTTTATGGTATACATAAACAACCTAGATGTAAATGGAGGTCACTAAGTTTGCTGATGACACCAACATTGGATGAGTTGCAGCAGTGAGGAATACTGAGAAAAGATACAGCGGGGAGATAGATCAGCTACAGAAACGGGTGGAAAAAGGGCAGAGGGAGTTTAATCTGAGCAAGTTGCACTTTGGGAAGTTTATTGTAAAGAAAGAGTATACAGTTAATAGAAAAACTGTCCAAGTTCATAGCTCATGAAAGGTGCATAGGATGGTAAAGAAGACATATGGTATTCGGCACGGACTTGTAGGGCCGAGATGGCCTGTTTCCGTGCTGTAATTGTTATATGGTATTCTTGCCTTCATTACTAGGGGCTTGAAATAAAATAGTCAGGAGCCCATGATCAGCTCTTGGAGTTTGGATAGGTGCCGAAATGAAACTTCTGTGGAACACATATTAAGATGTGCATAATGAAAACTGGTACGCCCTATTGGGAACTCTCTGGGGAGACGACACTTAGCAGCAGAGCCATAGTGGTGGGTGACTCCATTGTCCGAGAAGCGGACAGTAGATTCTGTGGCGGCAGACGAGACACGAGGATGGTATGTTGCCTCCCTGGTGCCAGGGTTTAAGATGTCACAAGCTGAATTCAGAACATCCTCGAGAGGGAAAGTGAACAGCCGGCAGGAGTTGTGCACGTAGGCACAAACGACATCGGGAAGAAGAGGAAGGAGGTTCTGCAAAGCGAGTTCAGAGAGTTAGGAAGAAGACTGAAAAGCAGGACTTCTAGGGTGGATATCTCTAGATTGCTTCAAGTATCACGTGCTAGTGAGGACAGGAACAGAGAGATAGGGGATCTGAATGTGTGGCTGAGGGCCTGGTGCAGGGAGCAAGGATTTAAATTTACAGACCACTGGGATCACTTCTGGGGTAGGGGTGACCTGTACAAAAGGGACGGGTTACATCTTAACTGGAGGGGAACTGACGTTCTGGCAGGCAGGTTTGCTAGGGCTACACGTGTGGGTTTAAACTAAATAGTGGGGAGAAGGATTTCACAAATTAGGAGTGTAAAGATGGAGTTGAAGGGGAAGTACAGGAAAATTTACAAAAGACTCTCGAATTAATGGGAAAGAAAGTTCGAGAAGGGATAAGAGAGTAAGGTCAGGGCCAATTGCAAGCGGTGAGAGAGGGGAGGTGAATACAGTGGTCAAAGTGTTGTATATGAATGCGCGAAATAAAGTGGACGAGCTTGAGGCTCAGTTAGAAATTGGCAAGTATGATGTTGTGGGAATTACAGTGACATGAAGGTGCAAGAAGGCCAGGGCTGGGAATTAAATATTAAAGCATATACCTCCTATCGAAAAGACAGACAGGTGGGCAGAGGGGGTGGGGTAGCTCTATTGGTGAGGAATGAAATTCAGTCCCTTGCAAGGAGTGACATTGAAACAGAAGATGTGGAGTCAGTATGGATAGAACTAAGGAATTGTAAGGGTGAAAAGACCCTAATGGGACTTATCTACAGGCCCCCAAACAGTAGCCTAGATATATGATTGCAATCAGGAGTTAAAATTGGCATGTAGTAAAGGTAATGCTACAGTTGTCATGGGAGATTTCAACATGCAGGTAGACTGGGAACATCAGGTTGGGACTGGACCCCAAGAAAGGGAGTTTGTGGTGTGCCTCCATGATGGATTCTTAGAGCAGCTTGTATTGGAGCCTACCTGTGAGAATGCAATTCTGGATTTAGTGTTATGTAATGAACCGGATTTGATAAAGGAACTTGAGGTTAAGGAGGCATTAGGAGGTAGTGACCAAAATATGGTCACGTTTAATCTACAATTGGAGAGGGAGAAGGGTAAATTGGAGGCGTGGGTGTTACAGTTGAATAAAGGGGACTATGGAGCCATGAGGGAAGAGCTGGCCAAAGATGACTTGAAAAATACCCTAGCAGGGATGACAGTGGAACAACAATGGCAGATATTTCTGGGAATAGTACAGAAGGTGCAAGATCAGTTCATTCCAAAGAGGAAGAAAGATTCCTAGGGGAGTAAGGGGCGACCATGACTGACAAGGGATGTTAGGAACGGTATAAAAATAAAAGAGAAGTACAACGTAGAAAAGATGAGCGGGAAGCAAGAGGATTGGGTAATGTTTAAAGAGCACAGAAGAGAACTGAAAAGGCAAATGCGGGGAGAAAAGATGAGGTACGAAAGTAAGCTAGCCAAGAATATAAAGGAGGATAGTAAAGGCTTCTTTAGGTATGTGAAGAGGAAAAAATTAGTTAAGACCAAAGTTGGACCCTTGAAGACTGAAAAATGTGAATTTATTATGGGGAACAAGGAAATGGCAGATGAGTTGAACAGGTACTTTGGATCCGTCTTCACTAAGGAGGACACAAACAATCTTCCTGATATACTCGTGGCCAGAGGATCTGGGGTGACGGAGGAACTGAAGGAAATCCACATTAGGCAGGAAATGGTTTTGGGTAGATTGATGGGACTGAAAGCTGATAAATCCCCAGGGCTTGATGGTCTGCATCCCAGGGTACTTAAGGAAGTGGCTCTAGAAATCATGGATGCATTGGTGATAATTTTACAATGTTCTATAGATTCAGGATCAGTTCAGGGATATAGATAATGTTGTGGAGCAGAGGCTGGAAATTGGCAAGTATGGAAGGATTTTTGAAGTTTGAGTTAAATTGCATTTCGCATCTTGGACTCTCTGCTCACAACCCTCACTCGCCCACAGCTGTGGGATGTGTTGCTTAACCCTTACCTCAGAATGCCCTAACAGTCTTTGACAAGACTGGAGATGGGGCCTCGCTTTCTGTCACCGCTTTGTAACCATTCTTAAGTAACTCAGAGGTTCACAGACATTGAAAAACTATTAACATCGATTTCATTGAAAAGCCCATTCATTTGAAAGGAATTAAAAATTTAAAGCACATTAAAGCACTGACAAATAATTAAACACATTAAAATAAAGTTAGTACAGAAATAAATAAGTGATTTGAACTTAATTAAATGAATTTAATTACCCATCTCATCTATGCCTCCTAGATTCCCTATTCAAGTTAATGGAGTTGTTGTACAGATCTGGCCTTTGGGTGAATATTTTGGTGTAATAGCAGGGGAATCCAGCACATCATAATAATAATAATAATAATAATAATAATAATAATAATAATAATAATAATAATAATAATAATAATTATTATTATTATTATTATTATATTTTATTGTCATTGCACATCAGTGCAACGAGATTTGGTATGCAGCTTCCAACCGATGTCCAAAAAAAATAAACTGTGCGACGTGACCATCTGAGGGAGACAGTCCAGGGGGGATGGGGGGCACTCAGCAGGGCCGGTTCAGAGCCGCTATAGCTCTGGGAATGAAGCTGTTTCTGAATCTGGAGGTTCGGGCGTAGAAGGCCTTGTAACGTCTGCCGGAGGGAAGTAGTTCGAACAGTCCATTACAAGGGTGTGAGGAGTCTTTATGGATGCTGACGGCCTTCCTGAGGCACCGTGTGTGGTAGATGCCCTCCAAGGCTGGTAGCTGTGTCCCAATAATCCTCTGCGCTCTGTGGACGACGCGCTGAAGAGCTCTCCTCTCCGCCTCCATGCATCTGAGATACCACACAGAGATGCCATACGTTAATATGCTCTCTGTGGTGCAGCGGTAGAAGGTTGTCAGCAGCTGTTGGGGCAGACCAGTCTTTTTTAATGTCCTCAGGAAGAACAGTCGTTGCTGTGCCTTCTTGACCAGCGCAGTGGTGTTGGTGGACCATGTGAGGTCCTCTGAAATGTGAGTGCCCAGAAACATAAAGCTGGACACTCTCTCCACACTTTCCCCGTAAATGGAGATTGGGGCGTATTCTCCATTATGGAACATCCTGAAGTCAATAATCAGCTCCTTGCTCTTGGAGGTGTTTAGTGACAAGTTGTTACGTGCGCACCAGTCCACCAGGTTCCGCACCTCCGCTCTGTATTTTGTTTCATCACCGTTGGTGATCAGCCCAATCACTGTTGTGTCGTCTGCAAACTTCATCTCTCCATGTGAATTTCACATCTCCATGTGAAGTCCATCCACCCAGAGAAGCAAGAGATAAGCCAACTTTAGTCACTCAGCACTTCTCCCACTTCCATTAAAGTCCTAGATGGACCTTCCTCGGAATGATGCAACTGTCAGCAACAGCAGGCTCAGTCCGGCCTGCCACCACTGATCTTGATGTCCTGACTGGCTTCATGTTCACCAAACTCTGAAATTCTCATGCCTCTGATCGGCTGACTTCCTTTCTGTCTATTTATGCTTCCTCTTCCAGCTCTAATTGGAGTAGTGGCTGGACAATATCCTTACAGAAATTTCATTCCAATTCCCATGCCTTTCACATTGACAGCACCCCCATCACCTCCTTTGATTTCTCCACTGCTTTGTCACACTGTTTGTCTAACATCCAGAAATAGAGCAAAAATTCCCTGTAGCTATATATTGGGAAGACCAAAGCCATTCCACTCCCCAGCACCCGACTCCATTCCTCTCTATAGCAAATGCCTAAAGTTCATTGCTAGAGCGTTATAACTATCAAAACGAGTTTCCATACCCAATCCTTAACCATAGCATTACCTCCATAACATTGCACAACCCCACCCCAGACTTTTCTCATCTCCTGCTGATAACCATCTCCATCCTTTGGCTACCCTGAGATGTAACTATTATAATGCAGTCCGAGCTGGCTTCTCATTTTCCAAAAGTGAGCCCAAGCAAAGCCTGGCTGCCCCCATTCCAAATCACATCATTTCTTGATCATCCAACATCCTTGTGGTCAATGATTTACAGCAGCTCCCGGTTCACCACTGATTGTTGTAAAATTCCCGTCCTTTTTCAAATCTCATCATAGTCTTGTGGCTTACAAGCCTCAACATTAATCACCCACAACTGCACCAAAATATCCTTCCTCAGCTTCACTGTCTCCCATCAGTTTTTTTCCAGATACTCTGCCAGTTTGCCAGTATCTTTGTTCAATGTCCCAATATTACACTTGGTGGATTGTCAACTTTTAATTTGAACCAACTTTAGTGAAGCACATTTAGAGTTTTGAGATTCAGAGATCTGTCACACACTCTGATATATCCAAAAATCAGGCCTTCAAGCTTTATTAATAGTTGCTGATCCCAGCTTGAATTATGTGGAGGTTGTGAAAAGGGGGAACAGTGGAAGAAGTGTGTCAGTTTCATACTTGGTAGAATTCTCCACAGCATGAACTCTGCCAAAATCTCAGTGAACTCGGAATGATGTTGAAACGTTGTAACCAAAAATTCTGCCCTTTTCAAGGTTTAGGTGGACTTTAAAGACTGATCGACAGTATGTGCAGACGACCACAACGCTTCCATTTATCCTGGTAAATTAAATTGCAATCATTGTACCACCACAGAATGATTAATATGATATTTCATATTTAGCCTAAATAAGTAATTTCTGTTTCCAGCTCTAACTCATCCAGAAAAGTATTTTTCACGAGTCTCGGGGGGATCTACCTGCCCAATATGATCATGAATTCCTCCATGAGCCATCATTTTCAGCGTGTGTAGAGCCATCTCCAGTGCTCGAGCTCCTTTTGCAGAGGTCTTGTTCAAAGCCCATAAACGAAACAGGAAATTGAAGTTTACTGTTCAGAGAACAAATGTTATAAAGTTATGAACCATCAATCAACTATATCCCAGCATTATGACGTTTAACCAGATGAGTGATGTACCAGACTCTACTCCATTCCCATGGAAACCTCTGTCTGCACGTATTTCCATTGCACTATATTCCATTTACCTTGCACTTGTTGTTTCTTCTATGCACATACTCCTTCATCACTCCCTTTCAAATACACGTTCCTGAAAGAATATCCCTCATATAAATCTTCCTTTGCTTTCTCTCCTTCATTTACACCATCCCTGCTTCCCATTATCTCACTAGCTTAGAATGAAATCAAAGCACCTTTTACTGCTTTAAAGGAGCAGTATAAATGCAAGCCGTATTTGTGTCTGGCCAAACAATATTTGCATCTTGAGGCATGCTTATATTTCTCACCTGGTGATGGAAATTTTGGTGACTCACGGAATCCTCCGTATTCATCGTCATAAGAATTAGTCAATTGTTGGAAACATGTTTCCATCACTTGGGGACAAGATGGTGGCACTCCCTCCCTGCCAGAGCTCATTGCCACACCTTTCTGCAGCGCTGTCAGTATCTTGTTGCTGCGTTCAATAATTCCATTCCGGTCCCTTTTCCACTGAAACAAACATTTGACAGGTGAACAAACATGGAAATATAAAATAACTAATTATTTCCAATTGCTTTAGAAGTACTTCCTCTGAGGATTAAATATATACTCATATACAGTGAGAACAATAACCTAAAGCTGACTCTGCTAATAAACATTCAATGAGTTAGAGATGGAAACAGGCCCTTCAGCTCACCAAGTCCACAAACCAGAGCACCCGGACAATACTTCAAAGGGAAAATGTGCAACCACACAGACAGCACCCAACATCAGGATTGAACCCATGTCTTTGGCAATGCGAGACAAGGCGCTAACCAGCCTAATTAAACAGATTTTTTCATTTAGAATGCAATAGATGGTGATGATTAGTTTCTCAAATGGCACCTGTTTCATACTCCCCTTAAATTCAGCTGCTTTATCAGGTCTGCTCCTTCTGCAGAACACGTTGTACTTGAAAATGAATCATCTTCCTTCGTTGATGTGGGATGAGAATACCATGGCTCTCTACCCATTAGCACCGTGGAAGTATCATCACCAACAGTTAAAGAAAATGGCTCAATCACATCCCCTCCCAAAACAGTTTATTTTATTTTAGGGATACAGCCCCGAAACAGGTCCTTCGGCCCATCAAGTCTGCGATGACCAGCGATCCCCATACACTAACACTATCCTACATATTAGGGGCAATTTTACAATTATACCAAGACAATTAGCCCACGCCTTTGGAGTGTGGGGGAAACCGGATTTCCCTGGGAAAAAACGGGCAGAATGTACAAACTCCGTACAGACAAACTCTGTATAGTCAGGATCGAACCCGGGTCTGTGGCGGTGTAAGGCAGTAAATCTACCACTGTGCCACCATGCCACCCCATAAATGTAATTGATGAGTTAAGAAAAAGTCTAATGAATTCCATCCAAGATGAATAAATCTACCAATGGAAAGTCAAATAAAATGGCCTTATACATTTAAAACAAAGAAAGCAAATCTTCAGAATATTGTATCTAACCTTTGTCAAAGGCTCGGAACAAAGGAACATAACCCTTTCATCTTCTTGGAATTGCTCCTCCA
The DNA here is from genome assembly GCF_010909765.2 of Amblyraja radiata. Taxonomy (NCBI): domain Eukaryota; kingdom Metazoa; phylum Chordata; class Chondrichthyes; order Rajiformes; family Rajidae; genus Amblyraja; species Amblyraja radiata. Next base: position 24,659,856 of record NC_045981.1, read on the forward strand.
TTCAATTACATCATGGGTGATCTGTAAACTTAATTCCATCTGCTTTACAAACCATAAGACTTTTATTTCAACTAAGATAGGCATGTCCAAGCATTCAAACATTAGGAGACAACCTCACAGCATCTTTTAACACCAAAGGATAGCAAACCTGGTCAGCCAAGTTCTTCAACACAGTCTTGAAGCCTGGTCGGTGTGAACCATCTTCAGGGGCAAAGTAGGTCCCTCCGGCAAAGGGCTTGAGGTCAGGGGTCAACCACACACTCATTGGCCATCCTCCACCTCCAGTTGTTGCCTGCAATCAAAACGGATAAGAACCACTGTTAAAGCCCCTGTGGAAGATTTTATTTTCCACAACTCGTTAAAACGGCCAAACCTACATAGGGAAGAGACTTTAAAAGGCACAGAGACACTAATAAGGCAATAGATGATTTCTGCATGTCCGAAAGCACTTTACAACAGTTAAGTATTTTGAAATGCAGCCACCGTCACCATGAAGGAAATGTAACAACCAATTTACACACAGCAATATCTAGTTTTAGTTTTAGAGAGATAAAGAACACTTGATACAGAAGGTGGTGGAGGTAATTTGGCCCTGGTGACTGAACATTTACGTCTGTATCACTTTCCTGTCCAATCACATTTTTCTTGATTCTCTCAATATGCAAAGATATATCTAGCTCTATGGACAGAAGGTTCTGAAGCTGCCACATCTGATAATCTGATTGATCCAACTTGGTCAGACACAGGAGATAGCTCCTTTCTAGTGCAATGGCATTGTTTACATCCACATAATAGAGCACACAAGTCAGTTTAAACTTCTTAATCAAGAGGCAGCGACTTTAAACTAGTATGGTTGGGGGGAGGGACTCGAATTGGGAAAGCTAGCAGTGTGTGAGGCAGAGAATGGTAGCACTCTGACCCAAAATGTAGGGGAGAGAGAAGAAAAAGACAATAAACAGAGAATAAGAGAGGGTGGGTTTCTTAAATGTGTATATTTTAATGCTAAGGGCATTGTAAGAAAGATGGATGAACTTAGAGCCTGGATTGACACCTGAAGTGTGATGTTGTGGCGATCAGTGAAACATGGTTGCAGGAGAGCTGTGATTGGAAACTAAATATTCCAGGATTTTGCTGCTTCAGGTGTGATAGAATTGGAGGGGCAAGACGTGGAGGTGTTGCATTGCTTATCAGGGAAGATATTACAGCAGTGCTTTGGCAGGATAGATTAGAGGGCTCGTCTAGGGAAGCTATTTGGGTGGAACTGAGCAATGGGAAAGGGGTAGCAACACTTATAGGGGCGTATTATAGACCGCCTAATGGGGAGCGAGAATTGGAAGAGCAAATATGTAAGGAGATTGCAGATATTAGTAGTAAGCACAAGGTAGTGATTGTGGGAGATATCAATTTTCCACACATAGACTGGGAAACACATTCTGTAAATGGGCTGGATGGGTTGGAGTTTGTAAAATGTGTGCAGGATAGTTTTTTGCAGCAAAACATAGAAGTACCTACTAGAGAAGGGGCGGTGCTGGACCTCCTGTTAGGAAATGAGACGGGTCAGGTGGCAGAGGTATGCGTTGGGGAACAGTTCGGGACCAGTGATCACAATACCATTAGTTTCAATATAATTATGGAGAGGGTCAGAACTGGACCTAGGGTTGAGATTTTTGATTGGAGAAGGGCTAACTTTGAGGAGATGTGAAAGGATTTAAAAGGAGTAAATTGGGACAGTTTGTTTTATGGGAAAGATGTGGAAGAGAAATGGAGGACATTTAAAGGTGAAATTTTAAGAGTACAGAATCTTTATGTCCCTGTTCGGTTGAAAGGAAATAGTAAAAATTGGAAAGAGCCATGGCTTTCAAGGGAAATTGGACACTTGGTTCAGAAAAAGAGAGAGATCTACAATAATTATAGGCAGCATGGAGTAAATGAGGTGCTTGAGGAGTATAAAGAATGTAATAAGAATCTTAAGAAAGAAATTAGAAAAGCTAAAAGAAGATATGAGGTTGCTTTGGCAAGTAAGGTGAAAGTAAATCCAAAGGGTTTCTACAGCTATATTAATAGCAAAAGGATAACGAGGAATAAAATTGGTCCATTAGAGAGTCAGAGTGGACAGCTATCTGCAGAGCCAAAAGAGATGGGGGAGATATTGAACAATTTCTTTTCTTCGGTATTCACCAAGGAGAAGGATATTGAATTATGTGAGGTAAGGGAAACAAGTAGAGTAGCTATGGAAACTATGAGATTCAAAGAAGAGGAAGTACTGACACTTCTGAGAAATATAAAAGTGGATAAGTCTCCAGGTCCGGACAGGATATTCCCTAGGACATTGAGGGAAGTTAGTGTAGAAATAGCAGGGGCTATGACAGAAATATTTCAAATGTCATTAGAAACGGGAATAGTGCCGGAGGATTGGCGTACTGCGCATGTTGTTCCATTGTTTAAAAAGGGGTCTAAGAGTAAACCTAGCAATTATAGACCTGTTAGTTTGACGTCAGTGGTGGGCAAATTAATGGAAAGGATACTTAGAGATAATATATATAAGCATCTGGATAAACAGGGTCTGATTAGGAATAGTCAACATGGATTTGTGCCTGGAAGGTCATGTTTGACTAATCTTCTTGAATTTTTTGAAGAGGTTACTCGGGAAATTGATGAGGATAAAGCAGTGGATGTTGTATATATGGACTTCAGTAAGGCCTTTGACAAGGTTCCTCACGGAAGGTTGGTTAAGAAGGTTCAATTGTTGGGTATTAATGGTGGAGTAGCAAGATGGATTCAACTGTGGCTGAATGGGAGATGCCAGAGAGTAATGGTGGATGGTTGTTTGTCAGGTTAGAGGCCAGTGACTAGTGGGGTGCCACAGGGATCTGTGTTGGGTCCACTGTTGTTTGTCATGTACATCAATGATCTGGATGATGGTGGTAAATTGGATTAGTAAGTATGCAGATGATACTAAGATAGGTGGGGTTGTGGATAATGAAGTAGATTTTCAAAGTCTACAGAGAGATTTATGCCAGTTGGAAGAGTGGGCTGAAAGATGGCAGATGGAGTTTAATGCTGATAAGTGTGAGGTGCTACATCTTGGCAGGACAAATCAAAATAGGACGTACATGGTAAATGGTAGGGAATTGAAGAATGCAGGTGAACAGAGGGATCTGGGAATAACTGTGCACAGTTCCCTGAAAGTGGAATCTCATGTAGATAGGGTGGTAAAGAAAGCTTTTGGTGTGCTGGCCTTTATAAATCAGAGCATTGAGTATAGAAGTTGGGATGCAATGTTAAAATTGTACAAGGCATTGGTGAGGCCAATTCTGGAGTATGGTGTACAATTTTGGTCGCCTAATTATAGGAAAGATGTCAACAAAATAGAGAGAGTACAGAGGAGATTTACTAGAATGTTGCCTGGGTTTCAGCAACTAAGTTACAGAGAAAGGTTGAACAACCATATAACCATATAACAATTACAGCACGGAAACAGGCCATCTCGACCCTTCTAGTCCGTGCCGAACACGTATTCTCCCCTAGTCCCATACACCTGCGTTCAGACCATAACCCTCCATTCCTTTCCCGTCCATATAACTATCCAATTTATTTTTAAATGATAAAAACGAACCTGCCTCCACCACCTTCACTGGAAGCTCATTCCACACAGCCACCACTCTCTGAGTAAAGTTAGGGCTTTATTCTTTGGAGCGCAGAAGGTTAAGGGGGGACTTGATAGAGGTCTTTAAAATGATGAGAGGGATAGACAGAGTTGACGTGGATAAGCTTTTCCAACTGAGAGTAGGGAAGATTCAAACAAGGGGACATGACTTGAGAATTAAGGGACAGAAGTTTAGGGGTAACATGAGGGGGAACTTCTTTACTCAGAGAGTGGTGGCTGTGTGGAATGAGCTTCCAGTGAAGGTGGTGGAGGCAGGTTCGTTTTTATCATTTAAAAATAAATTGGATAGTTATATGGACGGGAAAGGAATGGAGGGTTATGGTCTGAGCGCAGGTATATGGGACTAGGGGAGAATACGTGTTCGGCACGGACTAGAAGGGTCGAGATGGCCTGTTTCCGTGCTGTAATTGTTATATGGTTATATAAGTCAAGAAGGTGCTTTGTCCTGATGGGTGTCATTGGAATTGCATTTGTGCAGACAAGTAGAAACATTTTCATCACTTCTGACATTCCTTGTAGATGCTGGAAAGCTCTGAGGTATTAGGGGTTGCATCAGTCACCACAAGATACCCAGTCTGACCTGGTGCTACATTCACAGTATTTATGCATCTAGTCCAGTTGATCTTCTCGTCAGTGATAAGCCTCAAGATGCTGACTGTATGACAATGAAGGTCAAGGATAGTTGGTCAATGACTGACACTTCTGTGATGTAAATTTTCCTTGCCACTTATCATCCTGTGACTATATGTTGTCTAGTCTTGCTGCAGGCAGACGTGTACTACTTCATTTGCTGACGAGTTCATGAATATTCTGCAATCAGCAGCAAATATATCCACTTCTGCTGCACTCTCAAAGGTGTTGTCTTTCAAAGGAAACATTTGTCTAAATTGGAACATGGAACCACTGAGGTGGCAGAGCCACTCAATCTGTCAACTTTTATTTATTTGCAGTTTGGACTCAATTTTGTTCAGAAGTGTGAACTGTGTGTTACATCTCATTCTGCTAAACAAAAAAGTAAACATAGCTCCATCTGTTGCAATCTACCTCTCCGTCCTATCATATTATCTATCTGAAGATGTGTCCCAACCCAAAACTTCACCTATCCATTTTCTCCAGAGATGCTGCCTGACCTGCTGAGTTACTCCAGCAGTTTGTGTCTATCTTTGGTTCTGCAGTTCCTTTTTTATTATGTCCCATGATATCACTTGCATTTACAATTTTCTGGGATCAACCACCATAAACTTCTACAATACAGTAGGCTTTAGACAAATGCCTTGCCTTACCTTCCCCATTGTATCACACTGCTCTCTGATAAAGATTCACTGCAAGACCCTGGAAAACATGGACCATTTCCCATGTCTCAGTTACCCCCACCTCTCTCATTGATGAGGAATGATGGTCAAACTCATGATTATGCATTAGCACAGCTATGAACGATCTGTCTTGTTCAGTGTTCAATTGAGAAAATCAGAGTTTGAAGATCAAGCTGTCAGACCTGGCACAAAATATCTGATCTACTGGGGAACAATCATCTCTGTCCTTTTACATGCCACTAAGATCTGGACTAGCTACAGAAGGCTTCTCAAGACATAAGAAAATACCACCAATGCTGTCTCCACAACAACCCCAACATTGATGTCCTAGCTACACTCAGTTGGCTGCACTAGGCAGGCCACATTGTTTGCATGCCAAACACCAGATTTCTTGGCAGTCATTTTCTACCTAGCTCTCATGGGAATAGGCTACCAGGCAGATGAAGGAGAAGGTTCAAGGGCATTCTTAAAGCTTCTATAAAGAAGTACAGCATTCCCACTGAATGCTTGGCCCATGACTGCGGAATGTAGACTGCATTTGGGTTGTTATTGAGAACCTCAAGGTTGCACATTGAGAGTGAACACAGGCATAAACTGCAGAGGAACACCAACGCACAAACTAATGGCCCCCGATCCCATCACCCATCCCACCTGTGGAAGAGTTGGCCATTCCCAAATTGGCCTCATCAGCCACATCATCCCAGAGAGGAAGATCACAAGGATCTGCCCATGGTTGGTTGATTGTGCCCTTCATAACCAGCTTGAATGAAAAGGGGAGAATTGCAGGCAATTTCAAACAGTCAGCTCACCTGCACAAACGCCATGTAAACTTTGTCAACATCTGGCCGCTCTTCCCGATCAACCTTGATGCAAACAAAGTTCTCGTTCATTATTTTACCAATCTCTTCATTTTCAAATGATTCTCGTTCCATAACATGGCACCAGTGGCATGTGGAATACCCAACTGGAAAAGGGTAGAAATAAAAAAACACTTGAGATTGAACAGAACACACAGTACTGAAACAGGCCCTTTGGCCAAACCTGCCCACGGCGACCAAGTTGCCTAACCGAACAACTTCCACTTGCCTGCGTCTGATCAATATTCCCTCCAAATCTCTCCTGTCTATGTACCTGTCCACGTGTCTTCCCACCTCTGCCACTTCGCCTGACAGCTCATTCCATATAACAATCCCCTCTGTTGAAAAAGTTGCCCATCAGATCCCTTTTAAACCTTTCCTCTCTCACCTTAAGCCAAATCCCTCTAGACCTGGGGAAAGGACAGCAGCTATTCACTTTATCTATGCCCCTCATGATTTTATTTATCTCTAAGGCCACCACACAGCCTCCAATGCCCCAGGAAAGAAAGACCTAGCATTTCTAACTCTCCTCATAATTTAAACTCCCCAGCCCCGTAAACATTCTTGTAAAATGGAGACACAAGAAACTGCAGGTGCTAGAATCTTTATCAAAAAAAAACTGATTAAAAAAAGAACTCAGCAGGTCAGACAGCATCTATGGAGGGAATAGACCGTGACATTTTGGTCTGAAGAAGGATCGCAACCCGAAATGTCATCTGTCCGTTCCCTCCACCGATGTTGCCTGAACCACTAAGTTCCTCCAGCAGTTTTTTTTTGCTCAAAGTCCTTGTAAATCCCTTCCCCACCATTTACAGTTTAATGACATTCTTCCTCCAGTAGGGCAACCAGAACTGTACACATTACTCCACATGTGGGTGGCCTTACCAACGCCTTATACAGTCATAACATGTGGTTTCAACTCTCACTAATACCTTGACCAGTAAAGGCAATATGCCATACGCCTTATTCACCATCTTGTCTATATGTTTGCAATTTTCATGGACCCCTCCTGGGTCTCTCAGTTCTACAACACTCCTCTGCCTTTTATTGCACAATTCCTACCCTGGATTGTCTTACCATTAGTCAACACCTCACATTTATCCAAATTAAACGCCATTTAAAACTTAAATCTAAACCGAGAACAGAGAGGAAATGTGGAAAAGAAAAAAATAGCTAGACCTGGGTTTACCTGACAGAAATATTGGCTTGTGTTCCTTCTTTGCTTTGGCAAAAGCTTCTGGTCCCCACGGATACCTGGATGAAACAGAATGACTCAATAATTGTGAATATAACATTTGGGGATAGAGTATAGTGCAAGACAAATATTAGGAGAACTTCACAAGCCCCAGACACTTACAGAGTACATACATTTTCACCTCAGTGGAAACAGGTTCTAAGAGCCATGTACAATGTGCATCTGTTTCGTTATCACACATTTAGCTATTGAAGGCCAAGGACAAATTTATTTATCAATATGGTGAATGCAGCACATCTGCGAGGAAAAGACAAGTTTGAATCTATGGTTCACACAACACTTCAGCTTTGTGTCCGAGTTAGCAATTTGATTTCAGTGATTTATCAACCACAGTAAAGGGCCTGTCCCACGAGCATGCGACTGCATGCGGCAAGAGCGACCAAACCGGAAGCGGGGGCCGCGCGGAGGTTGAGTGATCCCGTACGAGTTGATGTGAAGTTTGAGCGAAGTCCGCGAGAAGTTCGCGCTAGGCGTACAGCGTCAAGACGCTGCGTACGGTGTCAAGATGCTGTGTACGGCGTCGAGACGCTGCGCACGCCCATCGAGGCGGTGTGTACGGCCTCAATGTGGCAGCGGGCCGGCAGGCCGTTGCCACGCGGAATTTTTGGACAGTGTCAGTTTTTCAGAGCCCCGCGCGATTTCGGGACCAGCTCCGCACAACTCCATACGGCTCCGGCGATCGAAGTGGGACCGGCCCCGCGAGGCCGTACGGCTCAAGCGACCACGTTAGGTCGTGCTTGCCGCATGCAGTCGCATGCTCGTGAGACAGGCCCTTTAATCATTCAGTTGCCAGCATAATGGATGGTAAGTTTTATGAGCCTTAGACTTAATTTTCAACAACTCCTTTTTTCCTACATTGGTCACAACATAAGCATACACAATATGAGTGTACTAGCCACAGTTCAAACCCCACCATGTCATGCCTGGCAGAAGTTGGGGCAGGCCAAGTAAAAAAACAAAGAAAATAAGGGTAAAATAATTTCTCAATGAGCCAACACTATACAGGACAACTTGCAGTTCTCTAATGTGCCTTGTTCATCTACGCTGTAAGCTGATCAGAAAGTATGCAGAATTGTAACCAAAAAAATACACAAAATGCCTCCATACAAAACATCATCCACAGCATCGATTACTATGACAAGAGTGCTAGAGAGAAAAAGCAAGCATTTCCATTTTTCCCCATCTGCTTAAAAAATACGTTTGCGTATATTTCAGACTTAAACTCGGATGAATCTCTATGATGTACAATACAAGAGACTGGGGGAAATGTTTGATCAATTGCTAACCTACCTCAAGGAACTAAATAGTGAGAGGGTTTGTCCACATAACACGCAGCTCCTCATAACAGATGTCATAAGGAATAGGAGTAGAATTAGGCCATTCAGCCCATCAAGTCCACTCCACCATTCAATCATGCCTGATATATTTCTCCCTCCTACCCCATTCCCCTGCCTTCTCCCCCTAACCTCTGACACCTGTACTAATCAAAGAATCTATCTATCTCTGCCTTAAAAATATCCACTGACTTGACCTCTATAGCCTTCTGTGGCAAAGAATTCCACAGATTCACCACCCTCTGACTAACGACATTTCTCCTCATCTCCTTCCTAAAAGAACGTCCTTTAATTCTGAGGTTATGACTAGTTCTAGACTCTCCCACTAATGGAAACATCCTCTCCACATCCACTTTATCCAAGCCTTTCACTATTCTGTATGTTTCAATGAGGTCCCCCCTCACTCTTCCAAACTCCAGTGAGTACAGGTCCAGTGCCGACAAATGCTCATCATAGGTTAACCTACTCATTCCTAGGATCATTCTTGTGAACCTCCTCTGGACCCTCTCCAGAGCCAGCACATCCTTCCTCAGAGATGGTGCCCAAAATTGCTCACAATATTCCAAATGCGTCCTTACCAGCGTCTTAAAGAGCCTCAACAGTACATCCCTGTTTTTGTATACAAGCCCTCTTGAAATAAATGCTAGCATCGAGTTTGCTTTCTTTGCTACTGATTCGACTTGCAGATTAACTTTTTGGGAATCCTGCACTAGCACTTCCAAGTCCCTTTGCACCTCCTATTTCTGGAATCTCACACCATTTATAAAATAGTCTATGCCTTTATTCCTACTACCAAAATGCATGACTCCACACTTTGCTACACTATATTCCATCTGCCACTTTTCTGCCCACTCCCCCAACCTATCTAAGCCCTTCTGCAGAATTCCTGCTTTATGTACACTACCTGCCCCTCCACCTATTTTCGTATCATCCGCAAACTTTGCCACACAGCCTTCAATCCCCTCGTCCAAATCATTATTATACAATTAGATAGATGCGCAGAATAATGTGCAGAATTGATGCGCATCATAATCACAAATAACATTATTTTAAATCTCCCAACATGTCAGATATAATTTCCAACCATTTCCACTGAGATGTATAACGTGCTGCTTGATTACCAGTCCACAGGGTTATGTGCATGTTGCAACAAGTAAGAGGACTTCTCATGGATCAACCGATTGGAGTATCTCTTTCGGCCCGATGAAGATGGTGGCTCCTCACTGCCTCCTGTTGCCATGCTTAGAAAAATTGTCCTTCCAAGACCTCTCCTGGGATAGCTCCTGTTGATTCAAGCAGAAAATCTCTCTCCATTACATGATAATAGCCAATTATATTTAAGTACATTTTATCATAACTTACTTTCCTAATTTTGGAATACAACATTGATATCCAAAGAAAGCATAAGGTAGCCCACATAACTTGATTCAATCAAGGGACACCATTATATGTAAACACCTTAGCAAAAAACCTGAGATGCTGGTGCTCAGAACTAAAAATAAAAATTGATAAAAATTTGCAACATCTGTGGAGCTTTCTGATTGATGGCTTCGCATCGGTTATAAACATCAACCAGAAACATTTTCTCCATTCTTCTTTCCACAGCTGCCACTCGACCTTCTATTGCCAACAATTTCTGGTTTTAATTACAAAATTGTACTTTTTGCCTATTGTAAATATTTTGGATTCTCTGCTAATGCAAACAGCATTTGAGGGGTAAAATAATTCTGAATCGTTCCTGGCAAGAAAGGCAGAGGCTAATTATTTTCAGCAAAATTGAAGCCAATTTTGGGACAAAACGGATGATTCCACCATTAAAAAAACCCCACATACGTTGAGATGAGATGAAAGGTTTGCTAGTGCCAAACGGGTGGGTTTAAACTAAATAGTGGGGAGGAGGGGTTGACAAATTGGGAGTATAAGGATGGAGTTAAAGAGAAAGAGAGTACAGCAAAAGTTACGAAAGACACCTAAATTAATGGGACGAAAAGTTCAAGAATGGTTGGAATGGTCAGACTCATCATGCAACGGTGAAAGCAACAGGTGTCCTAAACTTTCTGAGGCGCAACTTTCATCATTGTTCAATTTCTGTCAAGGAGAAGCTATACTTCACCCTCGTTAGACCTCATTTGGACTACGCAGTTGCAGCATGGGACCCATACACAAATAAAAACATTTCTTCCATCGAACGTGTCCAAAGCAGGCAGTTCGATTTGTTACTAACACCTATGAGAGAGAAGCGAGTGTCACCAAACTTCTGAATTCTCTGGGGTGGAACCCTCTCCAAGACAGACGAGAAGCTCACCGTTTGACCTGTTTTTACAAAATGTTAAATGGTCAGCTCGACATAGATTACAAGACCTACACCAAACCCAAACCAATTAGGAGCAGACGAGGGCTTTCGATCCAATTTGTGATCCCAGCTACAAAGACAGATGTGTACAGCAATTCGTTCTTCCCCCGCACAATTAAAGCATGGAATAATCTCCACCCTACTATAGTTACCCAACCAGATGCAACTAAATTTAAAGTAGCTCTTTCTTCCCAATAACCGTTTCTGACTTAAGCCCTCCCTTCACCACCTCCAGTTTAAATTCCATTTGGAATATTTTGGAGGACCAAGAAACCAAGAACCAAGAAGGAATAAGAGGTGAAATAGGAACTGGTGTGAGAGGGGAGGTAAATACAAAATTTAAAATGTTATACTATATATCAATGCGCAAAGTATAAGAAATTAAGTGGATGAGCTTGAGGCTCAGTTAGAGATTGGTAAGTATGATGTTGTGGGTATTACAGAGACATAGCTGCAAGAGGATCAGAGCTGGGAACTGAATATTCAGGGGTATGTGTCCTAACGAAAAGACGGACAGGTGGGCAGAGGGGGTGGGGTAGCTCTGTTGGTAAGGAATGAAATTCAGTCCCTTGCGAGGGGTGACATAGAATCAGTAGATATAGAGTCATTGTGGATAGAACTGAGAAATTGTAAGGGTAAAAAGATCCTAATGGGAGATACCTACAGGCCCCCAAACAGTAGCCTAGATATACGGTGCAAATTGATTCAGGAGTTAAAATTGGCATGTAGCAAAGGTAATGCTACGGTGGCTAAGGGAGATTTCAACATGCATGTAGACTGGGAAAATCAGGTTGGTACTGGACCCCAAGAAAAGGAGTTTGTAGAGTGCCTCCGAGATGGATTCTTAGAGCAGCTTGTACTGGAGCCTAACAGGGAGAAGGCAATTCTGGATTTAGTGTTATGTAATGAACCGGATTTGATAAGGGAACTCAAGGTAAAGGAACCATTAGGAGGGAGTGACCATAATATGATGAGTTTTAATCTGCAATTTGAGAGGGAGAAGGTAAAATCGGAAGCGTCAGCATTGTAGTTGAACAAAGGGGACTATGGGGGCATGAGGGAGGAGCTGGCCAAAGTTGACTGGAAAGGGACCCTAGCAGGGATGACGGTGGAACAGTAATGGCAGGTATTTCTGGGAATAATCCAGATGATGCAGGATCATTTCATTCCAAAGAGGAAGAAAGACTCTAAGGGGAGTAAGAGACGACCGTGGCTGACAAGGGAAGTCAAGGACAGTATAAAAATAAAAGAGAAGACGTATAACATAACTTTCTTGCTATTGAGGGAGTGCAGTAGGTTCACGAGGTTAATTCCCGGGATGGCGGGAGTGTCATACGATGATAGAATGGAACGACCGGGCTTGTATTCACTGGAATTTAGAAGGATGAGAGGGTATCTTTCAGAAACATATAAAATTATTAAGGAAGTGGACATGCTACATGCAGGAAAGATGTTCCCGATGTTGGGGGAGTCCAAAAGCAGGGGCCACAGTTTAAGAATAAGGGGTGAGCCATTTATAACTGAGATGAAGAAAAATGTTTTCACCCAGATTTGTGAATTTGAGGAAATCTCGGCCTCAGAAGGCATGGAGGCCGATTCACTGGATGCATTCATAAGAGAGTTAGATAGAGCTCTTAAGTCTAGCGGAATCAAGGGATATGGGGAGAAGGTAGGAACAAGGTAGTGATTGTGGATGATCAGCCATCATCACATTGAATGATGGTGCTGGATCAAAGGGCCGAACGGCCTCCTGCTCCTATTTTCAATGTTTCTAACTGACAGAAATCAATTGATAGAATTTATAAAGATCTGTAGTTTAGCAGCATTTAAAGCCTTTACATCGGCAATCATACAATTCAACTCTCTTTCTTTCTGCAGACTTTTTGAGACTTTTCGGAGACATTGGGAAGTGATATGATTGATATTGTTATGACTTCAAAGAGACTAAATATAAAGTCAACCACTGCAAGTTATTCCACCACATCCAGAACAAAGTAAAACAAAGAGCACGTGCTACATTTGAAGATGGATATTCAATATCAGATTGTCAAAGCATTGGCTATTATACAAGTTTAGGGATTATGGAACCAACAATGTAAACAGTTTGCTAAATTTATCCAGACCATCATTACAATTACTTTTTTATTTAGCAACCCACAGTTTACCAATTGGCAAATATCCATGTTTTGCACAAAAGCACATGGTAAATTCCAACAATAAAGGACACGGGGATGAACTCTAGCAATCATGATTAGGGATGAAGCAAGTAATAAAAGTAAGACCAATTAATATTAACATTTGGTATACAAGATATTGCATCTGGTAAATTCAGCAAACTTGGAAGGAATGGACAACCTTGCAGTTTATGATTCTCAAATCCTGCCAACACTAGGGTTTTCCTCTCGATTCTTTCCCCAGAGGTCTTTCATGGCCTTTGATAAGGTCCCGCACAGAAGATTAGTGGGCAACTATAGAGCACATGGTATTAACCATATAACCATATAACAATTACAGCACGGAAACAGGCCATCTCGACCCTTCTAGTCCGTGCCGAACACGTATTCTCCCCTAGTCCCATATACCTGCGCTCAGACCATTCCTTTCCCGTCCATATAACTATCCAATTTATTTTTAAACGATAAAAACGAACCTGCCTCCACCACCTTCACTGGAAGCTCATTCCACACAGCCACCACTCTCTGAGTAAAGATGTTCCCCCTCATGTTACCCCTAAACTTCTGTCCCTTAATTCTCAAGTCATGTCCCCTTGTTTGAATCTTCCCTACTCTCAGTGGGAAAAGCTTATCCACGTCAACTCTGTCTATCCCTCTCATCATTTTAAAGACCTCTATCAAGTCCCCCCTTAACCTTCTGCGCTCCAAAGAATAAAGCCCTAACTTGTTCAACCTTTCTCTGTAACTTAGTTGCTGAAACCCAGGCAACATTCTAGTAAATCTCCTCTGTACGCTCTCTTAGGGGTAGGATATTGACATGGATGGAAAATTTGTTAGCAGACAGGAAACAAAGATTAGGAATTAATGGGTCCCTTTCAGAATGGCAGGCAGTGACTATTGGGGAGCCTTCATAACAAGGGGATTTGAGTATAGGAGCAAAGAGGTGCTTCTGCAGTTGTACAGGGCCCTAGTGAGACCACACCTGGAGTACTGTGTGCAGTTTTGATCTTCTAATTTGAGGAAGGACATTCTTGTTATTGAGGAAGTGCAGCGTAGGTTCACAAGGTTAATTCCCAGGATGGAGGGACTGTCATACGATGAAAGAATGGAATGACTAGGCTTCTATACACTGGAATTTGGAAGGATGAGAGGATATTTTATGGAAACATTTTAAATTATTACGGGTTAGACAAGCTAGATGTGGGAAACGTGTTCCCAATGTTGGGGAAGTCCAGAACCAGGGGCCACAGTTTAAGAATAAGGGGTAGGCCATTTAGAACTGAGATGAGGAAACATTTTTTCACCCAGATTTGTGAATTTGTGGAATTCTCTGCCTCAGAAGGCAGTGGAGGCCAATTCATTGGATGCATTCAAAAGAGAGTTAGATAGAGCTCTTAGGGCTGGTGGAACTAAGGGATATGGGAAGAAGGCAGGAACGGGGTACTGATTGTAGATGATCAGCCATGATCACATTAGATGGCGGTGCTGGCTCAAGGGGCCGAATGGCCTACTCCTGCACCTATTGTCTATGTTTCTGTTTCTTTGAAAGGCTGACATTCGCAAAATTTCAAATTAAACTCTAGCCTTCCTAGCAGGTAAGAGCACAGGCAAGAAGATGGATTATTTAACTATCATAATTTGGATGATTGTCCCACCATCAAGATTTGTCTGAAGGCAAGAATGTCATTGGTTCACAAAAGCAAGGTGCACTTTGGAGTATAGGAAGATTCTTTTGTTTATTGATAGTTTCCTCTCTACCCACAAGTTAATCTTCTTCCCTTTGATCAAACCTCAAATTTTTAATTCCCCACCAGTACAACTACAAAATTTCCAGCCCCTTTAATGCCTTCAACCAACTCCAAAGTCCTTCTTGCTGCAATGGTAGAAGAACTTCTGGATGGACATCTGGTCAAGTAACCAGCACTTTCATCTTTCTTGTCTAAAATTGTCTCATGAATCATAAAATCATACAGCACAGAAACAGCCCAATTTGCTATGCAGATTGCGATGTCTGTCTAAACTAATCCCATTTGCCTGCTCTATGCCTGTATCCATCTGTGCCTTTCCTATCAAAATAACTGTCTGAATATCTTTTAAATGTTGTAATTGGATCTGCCTCTACCATCACCTCTGGCAGCTCATTATAGAAATCCACTGGCCTCTATGTGAAACACTTAAAATGCCCTCCATAATGTTTGGGACAAAGACGCAGCATTTATTTATTTGCCTCTGTACTCCACAATTTGAGATTAGTAATAGTAAAATCACATGTGGTTAAAGTGCACATTGTCAGATTTTATTAAAGGGTGTTTTTATACATTTTGGTTTCACCATGTAGAAATTACAGCTGTCTTTATACATAGTCCCCCCATTTCAGGGCGCCATAATGTTTGGAACACATGGCTTCACAGGCGTTTGTAATTGCTCAGGTATGTTTAATTGCCTCCTTAATTCAGATATAAGAGAGCTCTCAGCACCCAGTCTTTCTTCCACTCTATCCACCACCTTTGGAAACTTTTATTGCTGTTTATCAACATGAGGACCAAAGCCTCTGTATTTCTGTTCACAAAGTCTTCTGCAGACAGTGGTCATTAGCAAATCCACACCTGACTCCTGAAGAGTGTTTATGATCTGGCGGACAGGTGTTTGGGAATTTTTCTTTATTATAGAAATAATTATTCGGTCGCCTGCTGTGGAGGTCTTCCTTGGTCTGCCAGTCCAGGGCTCTCACTTAACCTTTTTTCTCTGTTTCCAGCCGGGCAACCTAGGCAGCTTTTTAGGTTGCCAAATGACAGTTTAGGTGGTCATTTAAGACGGTTTGCATGATGCGTACAATAATGTGCTCGGACGAAGTGGATAGTTATCAGTCAGAATTATGCTCAATGAAGCATTCACATATTATTTCTGCTTCAAATAAAGTCACAAACTAAACATATTCACCAATCAAGACATGATATATACCACAATGACATGCAGCAAAATTATAATACAGTATCTCAACTCTTTTTACAAGTTGCAATGGATGCAATTTATATTATTTCTTTCCACTTCCAAACAAAAATGTGGTTGGATTAATCAGCGTATGATCAACCTCGGTGAGACCAAGCGCAGGCTTGGTGATCGCTTCGCACACCTCCACTCAGTTCACAATAACTAACCTGATCTCCCGGTGGCTCAGCACTTCAACTCCCCCTCCCATTCCGAATCCGACCTTTCTGTCCTGGGCCTCCTCCATGCCCAGAGTGAGGCCCACTGCAAATTGGAGGAACAGCACCTCATATTTCGCTTGGGTAGTTTACACCCCAGCGGTATGAACATTGGCTTCTCCAATTTCAGGTAGTCCTTGCTTTCTCCCTCCTCCCCCTCCCATTCCCAGCTCTCCCACAGCCTACTGTCTCCGCCTCTTCCTTTCTTTTTCCCACCCCCCCCCCCTCCCCGACATCAGTCTGAAGAAGGGTCTTGACCCGGTCACCTTTTCCTTCGCTCCATAGATGCTACCTCACCCGCTGATTTTCTCCCGCTTGTTTGTCTACCAACGGGATCCCACCACTGGCCACATCTTCACATCTGCTCCCCTGTCTGCTTTCTGCAGAGACCGCTCCCTCCGTAACTCACTGATCAATTCGTCCCTTCCCACCCAAACCACCCCCTCTCCTGGCACTTTCCCTTGCAACCACAGGAAATGCTACATTTGTCGCTTTATCTCCCCCCTTGACTCCATTCAAGGATCCAAGCAGTCTTTCCAGATGTGGCAGAGGTTCACCTGCACCTCCTCCAACCTCAGCTATTGCATCCGCTGCTCTAGGTGTCAGCTGCTCTACATCGGTAAGACCAAGCGTAGGCTTGGCGATCACTTCGCCGAACACCTCCGCTCAGTTCACAATAACCAACCTGATCTCCCGGTGGCTCAGCACTTCAAGTCCCCCTCCCATTCTAAATCCGACCTTTCATGGCCAGACAATGAAATTCTTGCTTGCTGCAGCACAACAGAATATGTAAACATAATACAGAACAGGAGACAAAAGTTCACTGTGTTTATAAACCATAGACCATACATATACACAATAAATAAACAGATAAAGTGCAATAGGCTGTTATTTTTCCGAGTTGGAGTTTGGTGGTGGAGGGTCCACTCCAGTTTAAATTCCATTTGAATATTTTTGGAGGACCAGGAAAGCAAGAAGCAAATGTTATTCCAGGGAGTTACTCTTGCTCCAGGGAGTGATTGTATGTTGGTTTTCAGCAGTCGCGGCGAGGCGGCGACCGGACAGCAATGGCGGCCAGAACACCCACAACGCAAAGGGAGGGAGAAAGTGCCCGGCACCGACCAGTTGCTGTGGCAGTGCGCATGTGCAGGGCGGCACATGGGCACAACCACGGCCGATGATGTGCAGGCCGCGGTTGTGCGCATGTGCAGTGAGAGGATGTGCAGGCCGTGGCAGTGCGCATGTGCAAGGCGGCCGACCGTGCCGGCGGATGAGGAGCGGGTGGAGAGCGGAGAACCGGGGGCCCGGATACGGATAGTGGGCGGAGACGGAGAGTGACAGAGAAAGAGATAGAGAGCCCATTCAGAGTTGAATATGTTCGAAACATTACACCTGGAAGCTATGAGACTCCTCCTTGCAGGCAAAGCAGACCACTTCCAAAAGACGTGGTCTGCATTTATTGACTTACTACAAGTATAAGGTGCATCAGTAATTTAAAAAATAAATGGTGTCAGGATCTGGTAACGGGGGATGAAAAATATGAAGTTGGTATATCCCTTTTTGCGTGTTTTTTTATAATAGAGCAATTATTTCTCTTTCTATCTTTCTTTTCTAGGGTCTATTTCTTAACTTTCTTCTCTAACTCTTTTACTAATGGGCTTTTTTTTTCAACACTTTCTCGCACTGTCACGACTCTTTCTCACTTTCCTTACTTCCTTTATTTCTATCTTTCTTAAAGCTCAAAAAAGGAAGGGATACAACAAATGTAATAAGATATATGTGGTGTGTACTACTGTAACTTATTGTACTTCTAATAAATAAATAAATAAAGTATTAAAAAAAGAGTTGAGCGATAGGTGTTCCGGGCACTTGCCAAGCCGGGCAAAATTACACGGCTTTTAGGTTGCCCAACGGGACTTTAGGTCGCCATTGGCACCTGGGCAACCGTTAATTTCGAGCTCTGCTGTCAATTTGCAATTAGTGAGTTCACCAGTGCTCTCTTTCTTCTTAATGATGTCCCAAACAGTTGATTTTGGTAAGCCAAAGGTTTGGCTGATATCTCTAACAGTTTTATTCTTATTTCTCAGTCTCATGATGGCTTATTTGACTTTCATTGGCACAACTTTGGTCCTCATGTTGATAAACAGCAATGGGTGGACTATGTATAAACACAGCTGATATTTCTACATGGTGAAACCTAAATGTATAAAAAATACAGAGGCAAATAAATAAATGATGGGTCTTTGTCCCAAACATTATGGAGGGCACTGTATTATTATTGAGTTCAGTATTCTGAAAAACGCAATGAATCATGGAATTTGTCAAAGTTCATTTGAGAAAAAAAAGCGAACGGTCGTGCCAGGTAGCGGGAGAGCGGGGTGTAACAGCGAAAGAGAGGGGGCAGATGCAACGGGGAGAGACTGGACCGGCGGAGAAACAGTGAGAGGTGGGGGAGAGAAGGTGTGTGAAAAACGTGCGTGTTTGTGTTTTGCTTACAGATGTGTTCAGCTTAACATTTCGTGGTTTGCTGGAGTTTGCACGTTGGTTGCAGAGGCAGGCAATGTCCCCCAGACCCTCCCTCCAGTCTTGGGGGGGTGGGGGGATTGTCCTAGCGCCGGGGAGTTCTTGCGGAGATGGGGTGTCCGGATCTGCAGTGAAGCCACGATAGCGAGTTCCACTCTCCCCATCCGTCTCCCCATCCGTCTCCCCATCTGTCTCCCCGCCGCCTCGCCTTTACCTGCGGACTGGCGTCACTCTGTAGGAAGCAACTGCAGATCCTGGTTTACACCGGAGGTAGACACAACGTGCTGGAGTAACTCAGCGGGACAGACAGCATCTTTGTAGAAAAGGAATAAATGACGTTTCGGGTCAAGACCCTTCTCCAGAGATGTTGCCTGACCCGCTGAGTTAGTGCAGCATTTTGTGTGTATTCCCGTTGATGACTGGTGCTCGGCTTTCGCCAGCACCGAGGAGGCTAACCGACAGCCACTGGATAAGGCGAGAGGTGCAGCTGACTGTCCCCGGCCCGTCAGGGAACGGGTTCCTCGGGGGTTGGAGCAGAGTTGAGCTGGAGTTAGCGCTTCTTCTCCGCGCTGTCACCCCGGACATCTCCGGCTGCCCTGGACAGGGATGGTACGGGGACGGTAGTGAGACTCCGCTCACAAATCTGCCTCCTGGGGTTACACAGGAGGGGGGTGCGTGGTTCACCCATGTATAATAACCCTGTATAACCCGGGAGGGCAGCCCGAGTGAGAATGGAACCCATACACCCAGGCTGAGCGGGACCAGACCGTGATTCATTAGATTGTCACTGCTGAGATTTCTGCATGGACCAGTGGAGAAGAGAGAAATAGTGTCACTAACTCCAGTAGCAATTCAACAGTGCTTGCAGCGCAGGAGACCCGGTTCGATCCTGACTACAGATGAAACGCAGATCTGTATACACGCAGCAGCTTAGCTGCCAAGAATGTTTATCACCAGTGACCTATGACCTGGGCATGCGCAGTCGGAATACCAAACTCACTTATCGATTATGCTAATTTAATTTTTACCCATTTGCTGATTCTGGTCTCTGAAGATTCAGCCAATGTCATAGGACAGAAACCTCCACTGACACTTCATTGGATCAGAGATAAAACAGGTTATAATGGGTGACTTCAATCTACATATAGATTGGGTGAATCAAATTGGCAAGGGTGCTGAGGAAGAGGATTTCTTGGAATGTATGCGGGTTAGTTTTCTAAACCAACATGTAGAGGAACCAACGAGAGAGCAGGCTATTCTAGACAGGGTATTGAGTAATGAGGAAGGGTTAGTTAGCAGTCTTGTTGTGCGTGGCCCCTTGGGCAAGAGTGACCATAATATGGTTGAGTTCTTCATTAGGATGGAGAGTGACATCGTTAATTCAGAAACAAGGGTCCTGAACTTAAAGAAAGGTAACTTTAAGGGTATGAGACGTGAATTGGCCAAGATAGACTGGCGATTGATTCTTAATGGGTTGACGGTGGATATGCAATGGAAGGCATTTAAAGACTGCATGGATGAACTACAACAATTGTTCATCCCAGTTTGGCAAAAAAATAAATCAGGGAAGGTAGTGCATCCGTGGATAACAAGGGAAATCAGGGATAGTATCAAAACAAAAGATGAAGCGTACAAATTAGCCAGAAAAAGCAGCCTACCAGAGGACTGGGAGAAATTCAGAGACCAGCAGAGGAGGACAAAGGGCTTAATTAGGAAAGGGAAAATAGATTATGAAAGAAAACTGGCAGGGAACATAAAAACTGACTGCAAAAGCTTTTATAGATATGTGAAGAGAAAAAGATTAGTTAAAACAAATGTAGGTCCCTTGCAGTCAGAAACGGGTGAATTGATCATGGGGACAAGGACATGGCAGACCAATTCAATAACTACTTTGTTTCTGTCTTCACTAAGGAAGACATAAATAATCTGCCGGAAATAGCAGGGGACCGGGGGTCAAATGAGATGGAGGAACTGAGTGAAATCCAGGATAGCCGGGAAGTGGTGTTAGGTAAATTGAATGGATTAAAGGCCGATAAATCCCCAGGGCCAGATAGGCTGCATCCCAGAGTACTTAAGGAATTAGCCCCAGAAATAGTGGATGCATTAGTGATAATTTTTCAAAACTCTTTAGATTCTGGAGTAGTTCCTGAGGATTGGAGGGTAGCTAATGTAACACCACTTTTTAAAAAGGGAGGGAGAGAGAAAACATGGAATTACAGACCAGTTAGTCTAACGTCGGTAGTGGGGAAACTGCTAGAATCAGTTATTAAAGATGGGATAGCAGCACATTTGGAAAATGGTGAAATCATTGGACAAAGTCAGCATGGATTTATGAAGGGTAAATCATGTCTGACAAATCTTTTAGAATTTTTCGAGGATGTAACTAGTAGAGTGGATAAGGGAGAACCAGTGGATGTGTTATATCTGGGCTTTCAGAAGGCTTTCGACAAGGTCCCACATAAGAGATTAGTATACAAACTTAAAGCACACGATATTGGGGGTTCAGTATTGATGTGGATAGATGAAAGGCGGCGCGGCTCTCACCAGCAGCGGCCTCTGCAGTCCGTCTGCGTTTTTATTATTTTATGTCTATGTTTTAATGTAGTTTTTGTTATTTTTGTTGGGGCATGTGTGTGGGGGGGTGGGGTGGTGTGGGGGGGAGGGGGAAACTTTTAAATCTCTCCCTGCACGGGAGACCCGACCTTTTCTTTGTCGGGTCTCCGTTGTCGTTGGGGCTGCAACGAGGAGCGGCCTCCAACAGGAAGACCGGGGACTCCAGTGCCGACACTCACCTCACCGTCGCGGAGCTGGCCGAGTCCAGAGCGGGTGGAGCTGTGGTGGACGCTGCTGCGGCCCGACCCCCGGAGTTTCGGTGGCTGCAACTGCGGGTTTGGCGGACGGCACCGGGAGCCCGCGGGTCCCTGGAGGGAGACCGCTTTTCGGGGCTTCCGCAACGGCGACTTCTCCCGCCCGAGTTGCGGGGTTGAAGAGCTCCTGGAGCGGGGCCTTACAGCACCGCCCCGCGCGGCTTGGAATGGCGGCGGGCTGCGAGCGCGCACCGGGGGCTCTAACACCAAGACCCGGTGCGCGAACTTGCATTACCCGGCGTGGTTTAATGGCCACGGGACAATTCGCCATCGCCCGCCGGGGGCTTTGACTTTGACTCTGACATGGGGGGGAGAGTGCAGTGGAGAGAGAAGTTTTTTTTGGCCTTCCATCACAGCAATGTGATGGATGTTTATGTAAAATATGTTGTGTCTTGGGTCTATTTGTTGTAATGTATGGCTGCAGAAACGGCATTTCGTTTGGACCTCACGGGGTCCAAATGACAATAAATTGAATTGTAATTGTAGAGAACTGGCTGGCAGACAGGAAGCAAAGAGTAGGAGTAAACGGGTCCTTTTCACAATGGCAGGCAGTGACTAGTGGGGTACCGCAAGGCCAGTTCTGGGACCCCAGCTATTTACGATATATATTAATGATTTGGACGAGGGAATTGAATGCAACATCTCCAAGTTTGCGGATGACACGAAGCTGGGGGGCAGTGTTAGCTGTGAGGAGGATGCTAGGAGGCTGCAAGGTGGATAGGCTGGGTGAGTGGGCAAATGCATGGCAGATGCAGTATAATGTGGATAAATGTGAGGTTATCCACTTTGGTGGCAAAAACAGGAAAGTAGATTATTATCTGAATGGTGGCCGATTAGGAAAGGGGGAGATGCAACGAGACTTGGGTGTCATGGTACACCAGTCATTAAAAGTAGGCATGCAGGTGCAGCAGGCAGTGAAGAAGGCGAATGGTATGTTAGCATTCATAGCAAAAGGATTTGAGTATAGGAGCAGGGAGGTTCTACTGCAGTTGTACAGGGTCGTGGTGAGACCACACCTGGAGTATTGCGTACAGTTTTGGTCTCCTAATCTGAGGAAAGACATTCTTGCCATAGAGGGAATACAGAGAAGGTTCACCAGACTGATTCCTGGGATGTCAGGACTTTCATATGAAGAAAGACTGGATAGACTTGGTTTGTGCTCGCTAGAATTTAGAAGATTGAGGGGGGAGCTTATAGAAACTTACAAAATTCTTAAGGGGTTGGACAGGCGAGATGCAGGAAGATTGTTCCCGATGTTGGGGAAGTCCAGAACAAGGGGTCACAGTTTAAGGATAAGGGGGAAATCTTTTAGGACCGAGATGAGGAAAACTTTTTTCACACAGAGTGGTGAATCTCTGGAATTCTCTCCCGCAGAAGGTAGTTGAGGCCAGTTCATTGGCTATATTTAAGAGGGAGTTAGATGTGGCCCTTGTGGCTTAAGGGATCAGGGGGTATGGAGAGAAGGCAGGTACAGGATACTGAGTTGGATGATCAGCCATGATCATATTGAATGGCGGTGCAGGCTCGAAGGGCCGAATGGCCTACTCCTGCACCTATTTTCTGTTTCTATAATGACTTTCCTTTCTCCCAATGACAACCAGCTCCAAGATGAAACTCCTTGCCCTCTGTGGCCAATATTCACAAACAATCTCTTCTAATTTTAAATGACAATGCTCAGCCAAAGACACTCCCAAGAACATTAAACACTGAAAGACCACATCCAATGGAATAATGTTCATCCAGCCAAAGTCCTGTCTGCTTTAAAGAGGCCAAACAGTAAGCACTCAAGCAAAAACAGTGCTTGAAGAACTTAACAGGTCAGGCAACATCTTTGGAGAGAATGGACAGATGACCTTTTGGGAGGGGAATCCTTCTTCAGACTGGTTTCCTCCTCGGATGCTGTCTGTCTCGCTGAGATCCTCCAGAACTTTGTGTTTTGCTCAAGGTGCCAGTATCTGCAGTTCTTGATGTCTGTCAAATTGCACTAATTCTTAAAGGCAAAATTCCAACTGGGGGAATCTCACCCCTGGGTTTTACAGAGGCTCGTGGTCTGATGATTAAAAAGTTCATATAGACTGTGGTCAAGTACCTCTTCAGCCCCACTGTGCTATCCAGGATACACTTCACCTCCAGATAGAAGAAATGGCTGACGTTTCAGGTCGAGACCCGTCTTCGGTCTGACCGAAGGGCGTGTGAGGTGTCTTGGACATAAGTATGGAGGGATTGGACCGAGGGGGGGGGGGGGGAGAGGGGGGAGATAGAGTCGAGGTATGTGAAAATTAATTCAGTGGGACAGGAGCAAGCAGCCTGGCCTCAGTGCGCCAGACTCCCAGGGCACTTCCCTTGTCGGCGGGTTTGATGATGATGTCGGGGTTGTTTGGAAGGTGTGAGGTGTCTTGGACATAGGTAGGTAGGGAGGAAGAAGGGTCTCGACCCGAAACATCACCCATTCCTTCTCTCCAGAGATGCTGCCTGTCCCGCTGAGTTACTCCAGCATTTTGTGTCTATCTGCAGTTCTTTCCCACATGCTTCATCTGCCTCAGTTGTGGGAGAACTGGGAGGAGGGGAGGTCCCGGCCCCAGACCCCTGGGACTTATAGTCCAGGCAGCCCTGCTGCGCAAGCGTCGTTCCCTCTGAACTACAATTCCCATGAGGCAGCGCAGCCGTTCAGAAGCTTCGAGACCACCCAGTTCACCACAACAGAACCGACACCACGACAGGAGTTCACCAGAATCCTGGCGTCCGCGCCCTTTTGGACGTTGTCATTGGGTTTACCTGCGCGATGTCCCCGCTGCCGCTGTCAAGACCCGTGGCCTACTCCGGGTTAAGCGAGCCGCCCAGCGCAAGCTGTGGACTGATCGGGTGGCGCCGCCCAGGTGCCGCAGCATGATCACCGCCGGCAGCGCAGCGGCCGCCAGCGCGCCCTCTAGTGTGGAGGTCCTCAGCACATTGGCTGCGGGGGGGTTCAATCCTGTGTGGGAAGGAACTGCAGATGCTGGTTGACACCGAAGGTAAGACACAAAATGCTGGAGTAACTCAGGCAGCATCTCTGGATAGAAGGAATGGGTGACGTTTCGGGTCGAGACCTTTCTGCATTTAAATAGGCACCTGGGTCATTCAGCTCGGTAAGGTTATACCAACTCTTTGGCATAGCTGTCTCATTCGCCCAATCTCCTAAATGTTATCCAATGCCACAAGGGTTTCCATAACCCTGGTACAACATAATAATACGGGGAAATAAGTAAAAAGTAAATGTTGGCAACAAGGAATTGATGGGCCAAATAACCACCCCAGCCCTCTGTGTTGTAACAATGTTTCCCTTATGAAATTGAAATATTTTCCTCACGCTAATGAGTAAATCAAATGCACATATTAATGTCTCCAATGATGGCGAAGTCTTCATTCCACATGCCTAGCCAGCTATTTCCAGCTTTTTCTGTTTCAAAGTTTTTCAATACTTGAGGCAATCCAAAATGTGCCTTCTTCATAAGTCAGGGCGTGGAAAATTATGTTGCATCTACAGAAAGAACACTGATCAGACTGCATGTCTACAGTTCTGTTCACCATTCCATGAGATGTGGTTGTGCCGAAGAGAGCGTGCAAAGAGATACACTATGTTGCCTTGATTGGTGAAGGAGCAAGTTTGAATAGATACACAAAATGCTGGAGTAACTCAGCAGGTCAGCTGGCATCTCCACAGTTTGAAGAAAGGTCACATTTTCTCCACATGTGTTGCCTGACCTGCTGAGTTACTCCAGCATATTGTACCTATCTTTGGCATAAACCATCATCTGCAGTTTCATTTTATTACCTGAGGGGTTGAATCGTCCAGTCACACTTGTATTTCCTGTTCTTACAATTTGCTACATCTATTCCGCAAGTCAATAAACAAAATACAGAAAGATGTTTTCAAAGCTATCTGCTCAGCTTTATAACAAGAATACGTTCAATACTGTAGCAAATATTAATTTACTTGAGT
Source organism: Amblyraja radiata (assembly GCF_010909765.2). Lineage (NCBI taxonomy): Eukaryota > Metazoa > Chordata > Chondrichthyes > Rajiformes > Rajidae > Amblyraja > Amblyraja radiata. The sequence goes on from NC_045981.1 coordinate 24,685,384, forward strand.
TCAAGTCTGTGGAGGCTAGAAAACAAGAGTTTTCTAGTACATTGTACATTGTACATTGTACATTGGAAGAGAACAAGTACCAATTATTTTATTTTGGGAGGATGGTCACTATTATAATGTAGAAATCCTGTAGCTAATCTCATAGTGAGATAATTACAGATGTAGAACACAAAAATGCTAGAAGAACTTAGCGGGTCAAACAGCATTTGTGGAGGCAGATGGAACCAAGTGGGGGGAATGGAAGGGGATGGGAAACACAAACAATGGGAGAAGGAACCTAGCTGAGAAAAGAACACTGGGCGTGTGGGCCACCTGAAATTGGGAAAATTCAATGTTTATACCAATAGTCTGTAATCTACCCAGGCAGAATAAGAGATGTTCTGAGAAATGCACTTCCTGGTGAATGGAGTGGTCCTGTGGCCAAAAACACTAGAGAAGAATCTTTTAAGAATCCAAACAAACCAAGTGGAGCTGTGAGTATAAAAACAGCGCGGGGCTTGCTTCTACAGAGGCCCGGGGAGCACTTGGTGCGAGGAGGAGTTACCCAAATCTGCAACGTTCCATCTCACTTCCAGAGAAGGAGTCTGGTGGAAGCCTCTGATTGGTGGAAGAGGACCAGAGGAATCAGCTGATTGGGTGCAACCCCGGGTTTACATTTCTGCTTTCAGGTTAAGGATTCTGGGAGTTAGGGATTCTGGGAGTTAAGGATTCTGGGAGTTAAGGCCCAGGAGCCGTTACAGAGGGAGGAGCGACGTCCGTGTGGTGAGTTCAAAAGCCCATCGCGGGGCTTGTTTCAACAGAGGCCCAGGAGCCGTTGGTGAGGGAGGAGCGACGTCCGTGCGGTGAGTGTAAAACCTATCGGCGGGGCTTGTTTCAACAGAGGCCCAGGAGCCGTTACATAGGGAGGAGCCAAAATCTGCAACGTTCCATTCGCAGATCACACTTCAAATTAAGGCGGCTGGTGGAAGCCTCTGATTGGTCGAACGGACTAGAGGAAGCAGCTGATTGGCTTGTATCCCGGGTAAGGCTTTATTGTATTCGGATAAGGGGGAGAATGAGGGCCAGGGCAGTTTACTGTTCTGGATGTCAGATGTGGGAGGTCATGGAGTCCGAGTGCCCTCCAGACGTCCACATCTGCGCCAGGTGCGTCGAGATGGGGCTCCTAAGGGACTGTGTTAGGAACCTGGAGCAGCAACTCGATGACCTCTGTCTGCTCAGGGAGAGCGAGGAGGTCATAGAAAGGAGTTACAGGGAGGTGGTCACTCCAAGACCACGGGAGACAGAAAACTGGGTCATAGTTAGGAAGGGCAATGGGCAGAGGCAGGGACTGGTGAGTACCCCGGTGGCTGTACACCTTGAAAATAAGTACTCATGTTTGAGTAAGGGTGGGGGAGACAGCCTACCTGTGGGCAGCGGCAGCAGCCGGGCCTCTGGCACAAAGACCGGTCGGTCCTGTTGCTCAGAAGGGTAAGGAAAAGAAGAGGAGGGCAATTGTAATAGGGGACTCTATAGTCAGGGGGTCGGATAGGCGATTCTGTGGATGCAGACAGGAGACCCGGATGGTAGTTTGCCTCCCTGATGCCAGGGTCAGGGATGTGTCTGAACGTGTCCAAGAAATCCTGAAATGGGAGGGAGAGGAGCCTGAGGTTGTGGTACATATAGGTACCAACGACATAGGTAAAAAAAGAGAAGAGGTCCTGAAAGAAGAATTTAGGGAGTTAGGTAGAGAGTTAAGGAGAAGGACTGCAAAGGTAACAATCTCAGGATTACAGCCTGTGCCACGCGACAGTGAGAGTAGGAATGGAACGAGGTGGAGGATAAATGAGTGGATGAGGGACTGGTGCAATGGGTATGGATTCAAGTTTCTGGATCATTGGGACCTCTTTTGGGGAAGGTGCGACCTGTACAGAAAGGACGGGTTGCACTTGAACTCGAGGGGGACCAATATCCTGGCGGGGAGATTTGCAAAGGCTACTGGGGAGACTTTAAACTAGTATGGTTGGGGGGAGGGAATCAAATTGGGAAAGCTAGCAGTCAGTGTGTGAGGCAGGAGGCAGAGAATGGTAGCACTCTGACACAAAATGTAGGGGAGAGAGAAGAAAAAGACAATAAACAGAATAAGAGTGTATATGAGAATAAGAGTGTATATACACATTCTTAAATGTGTATATTTTAATGCTAGGAGCATTGTAAGAAAGGTGGATGAATTTAAGAGCCTGGATTGACACCTGGAAGTATGATGTTGTGGCGATCAGTGAAACATGGTTGCAGGAGGGCTGTGATTGGAAACTAAATATTCCAGGATTTCATTGCTTCAGGTGTGATAGAATTGGAGGGGCAAGAAGTGGAGGTGTTGCATTGCTTATCAGGGAAGATATTACAGCAGTGCTTTGGCAGGATAGATTAGAGGGCTCGTCTAGGGAGGCTATTTGGGTGGAAATGGGAAAGGGATAGCAACACTTATAGGGGTGTATTATAGACCGCCAAATGGGGAGCGAGAATTGGAAGAGCAAATATGTAAGGAGATTGCAGATATTAGTAGTAAGCACAAGGTAGTGATTGTGGGAGATTTCAATTTTCCACACATAGACTGGGAAACACATTCTGTAATTGGGCTGGATGGGTTGGAGTTTGTAAAATGTGTGCAGGATAGTTTTTTGCAGCAATACATAGAAGTACCTACTAGAGAAGGGGCGATGCTGGACCTCCTGTTAGGAAATGAGACGGGTCAGGTGGCAGAGGTATGCGTTGGGGAACAGTTCGAGACACGTGATCACAATACCATTAGTTTCAATATAATTATGGAGAGGGTCAGAACTGGACCTAGGGTTGAGATTTTTGATTGGAGAAAGGCTAACTTTGAGGAGATTTAAAAGGAGTAAATTGGGACAGTTTGTTTTATGGGAAAGATGTGGAAGAGAAATGGAGGACATTTTTTTTTTTTTTTTTTTTTTTTTTTTTTTTTTTTTAGTATTTTTTATTTTAAAAGAAGTTAGATAGTAAAGGATAGAAAGATGTGAAATATATAGTGTGTGAAAAAGAAAACGAGTAAATGAAAAAAGTTGAGAGAGAGAATAGAGAGAAGAAAAGAAAAAAAAAAAAAAAAAAAAAAAAAAAAAAAAAAAAAAAAAAAAAAAAAAAGAGGAGATCATTATTTATAGTCTTGACCAACCCTCGTCCAGTCCTGAAACAGTTATTTTTTACAGTTGTGTTGCACCATATGATTCCAAAAAAACGACGAATGGAGACCAACTCGTTATGAATTGGTCTGATTTATCCATTAGGAGGAATCGCATTTCCTCAAGATGAGCGGTGTCCAACATGCTTGCAATCCACATTTTAAGCGTTGGTATTGATGTACCTTTCCAAAATTTAAGAATTAATTTTTTTGCTATTATTAAACCATAGTTAAGGAATAGATTTTGAGATGTGTTCAATTTATTCCCATCTTCCATTACGCCAAATATAATCATTTCAGTATTAGGTTCCATTCTTGTCTTGAATAATTTTGTAAATATTTCAAAAATATCATTCCAAAATCTATAAAGTTTTATGCAGGAGACTAAGGAGTGTGTTATAGTTGCCTTTTGGGCTAGACATTTATCACAGGTGGCGGATATATTTGGATAAAATTTGTTCAATCTTGTTTTTGAGTAATATAATCTATGTACAATTTTAAATTGAATTAAATTATGTCTTACATTAATTGAACATTTGTGAATATATATCAGGTATTTTTCCCATTTAACCTTCGTAATTTTTATCATTAGTTCCCGTTCCCACTCTTCTCTAAGTACCTCTGTCGATGGTAGGTCTATATTTAGAATACTATTATATAAATATGATATTAATTTTTGTGAGTCAGCTTCAATATTCATTGCCTCTTCCAATAAGTCAGGAGTTACTTTTTGATATCCTTGTATATATTTTTTCACGAAATCGCAAATCTGAAGATATTTAAAATATTGGTTGTTTTTCAATTTAAATTTTAATTGTAATTGTTGGAATGATAGTAAGTTTCCCATTTCATACATATCCCCGATCCTTCTAATTCCGAGACTTTCCCATTGGTTATATGTCTTATCAATAAGAGATGGTTTAAATAAAGGGTTATTCGCTATTGGCATTAACAGTGATAGATTTCTTAATTTTAAAGATAATTTTATTTGTTTCCAAATTCTTATTGTACCATATATAATTGGGTTCTTCTTATATATTGTGTTATTCAGTTTTTTTGGGGAGAAGAGGATCGTTCCTATATTACTAGGATGGCAATCCTCCTTCTCCATTTTTATCCATTCTGTCTGTTGGGTAGTACTATCCAACCAATAAATCATATTCTTAATATGCACTGCCCAGTAATAATACATAAAATTCGGAAGTGAAAGTCCCCCGACCTCTTTTGGTTTACATAAGTGTTTTTTTGTGATTCTATGTGATCTATAGTCCCAAATATAATTAGTAATATTAGAGTCTAATTTTTTTAAAAAGTATTTTGGTATATATACCGGTATAGATTGAAATAGGTATAGTAATTGTGGTAGGAAGATCATTTTTATTGCATTTATTCTACCTAATAATGATAAGGGAAGTGTTTTCCAAAATTTAATCGACGTATTAAGTTTATTTAATAAAGGCATGAAATTAGCATTGAATAATGCTTTATATTTTCTAGTAATCTGAATACCCAAATATTTAAATTTTTCTGTTGCAATTTTAAAGGGGAACTTCAGTAAGTGTGTAGGTTCTTGAGGTTTTAATGTCATGATTTCACTTTTATTCCAGTTTATTCTATATCCAGAAAAAGACCCAAATTCCTCTATTAAGTTTAATAAATTTGGTATGCTCGTTTGTGACTTTGTAATATATAAAAGTATATCGTCTGTATATAATGAGATTTTATTCTTTGAGTCTCTGGTATTATAGCCCTGAATATTCGGATGAATTCTTATACTTTCAGCCAGGGGTTCTATCATAAGGGCAAATAGCAGGGGTGATAGTGCACATCCCTGCCTATTACCCCTTGATAGTTGAAATTTTTGAGATAACATGTTATTAGTTAAAATTCTTGCCATCGGTTTATCATATAATAATTTTACCCATCTTATAAAATTCTCTCCCATATTAAATTTTTGTAGTACTTTATATAAGTATTGCCACTCTACCTGATCAAATGCTTTCTCTGCATCCAAAGAAATAATTGATATATCTTCTTCCTCTACTTTATGCGAGTACATTATATTAAACAGACGTCTCAGATTATTAAATGAGTATCTTTTAGGTATAAACCCCGTTTGATCAGGGTTTATCAATTTACTAATATATTTGCTTAATCTTCTTGATAAAATCTTTGCTAAAATTTTCTGATCTGTATTTAAAAGTGATATAGCTCTGTACGAGCCCGGATCTTCTAAATCTTTATCTTTTTTTGGAATAAGTGTAATAGTTGATTCTGTTAGTGTTTCAGGTAGTTTGTTTTCTTTAAAAGCATGGGAGTATAAATTAAATAAATAAGGGGTTGTTATCTCCTGAAATTTTTTATAAAATTCATTATTAAAACCATCTGGTCCCGGTGTCTTACCATTTTTCAGCGATTTTATTGTTTCACCTATTTCTTTGATTGTAATTTGAGCTCCTAATTCCTCTTGTTCCAAAAGGTCCAGTATTGGAAGATTACAATTATCTAGAAATTTTTTTATTTTACTATCTTCTCTTTTAATTTTAGATGTATATAAGTTTTGATAAAATTGGGCAAATCTATTATTAATATCTTTAGGTAGTATTAGTAATTCTCCTTCCTCTGATTTAATTTTGGTTATAGTATTTTCCTTTTCTTGTTTTTTCAATTGGCGAGCTAAAAGCTTATGTGGTTTGTCACCAAACTCAAAATGTTCCTGTTTTGTCATTTGGAATAGTCTTATTACCCTTGCCGATAAAATTCGATTAAGTTTAAATTTCAGTAATATTATCTTATTGTGTTTATCTGTCGTGGAATCTTTGGCATTATCCATCTCTAACTGTCTGATTTCTTGTTCTAACAACAATTGTTCTGTCTTATTCTTTTTATTTTGAAAACTTTGATATGAAATTATAATTCCTCTCATAAATGCCTTAAAAGTTTCCCATAATAAAGAAGGCAAAGTACCTGGTATATCATTTGTATCGAAAAAAAGTTCCATTTGTTGTTTTAAATATTGATAGCCTTGCACGTCATTTAAAATATGTGTATTAAACCTCCAAAAAAAAATTTTTCCCGGCATTCCCTCAAATTTTACTGAAAATGTCAACGGGGAGTGATCTGAGATACTACTAATGTGGTATGTTGGGTTGTTTGTATATGGCATTAATTTCATATCCACTAAAAAATAATCAATTCTTGAATAAGTTTTATGCACCGAAGAGTAAAACGAGTATTCCCTTCCAACTGGATTAGCAGATCTCCATACATCTATTATATTCGTATTTTTTATATATGTATTTAGAAGTTCGCTAGTTTTAGATTTTAAATTACTCTTCTTTTGTTTTGCTGATTTATCTAGATATGAATCTAAAACACAGTTAAAGTCCCCCCCTATTATCACATTTTGGTAATTAAACTCTGATATTATGTCAATAATTTTATCAAAAAAGTGGGGGTTATCAAAATTCGGAGCATAAATATTTATCAAAGTTAGTGGGGTTGCATAAATTTCACCCGAAACTATAATATATCTTCCCTCTTTATCTGATATGGTATTCTTTAATTTAAAAGGAATACCTTTCCTAATAAGAATAGCTGTACCCCTAGATTTAGAAGTAAATGAGGAGTAGTATGTTTGGCCTATCCAATTCGCCTTTAATCTTATTTGTGTTTGTTGTTTCATGTGTGTCTCCTGCAAAAACATTATGTCGCTTTTCAACGATTTTAGTTGGGCAAAAATTTTACCCCTCTTAATTGGTTCGTTGGCACCCCGTATATTCCAACTACAAAATGTAATTCCTCCATTCTTTATTTGTCTATCGTCTTGCATTGTAAATCAGGGTAATATTCCTGAATCATATGGTGCAAACAAATACCTCAGAACTTTAGGACTTGGGTGGTCATCCCGGTTTATTAAATTTATATTGCATCTCCTTCTTGTAAAGTGCCTTAGAAAAAGAAAAAAAGAGTGTGATACACAATTACTTTCAAAAAAATTAAACAGATAAAAATCTTGCTTGTGTTTTTAAAAAAAAGGTGCTATTAAGGTATCTAAGGGAAGATACCTTAAGAACGAATAGCCATCAACGATGGCAAAAAATGTATAGACCTCCGTGATGTTGTTATACATTGAGCTCCTCCCCCTAGGCGAATCCTCATAAAAAGTTACATATCGTTTCATATTGTGTTTTTTCTTATATGAGTTTATCAAATCAGTGCTAGTGACAGCCGAGAGAAAAAAGAGACATAAGGAATAAAAAAACAAAACAAATATAGAACAAACATATACACGATTATATAAGTATATATGTCCCTCTAATTTATCCAATCTTAATCTAATCTAAACTTTCCCATATATATCCACCCTGTATTCTTACATAATATCCCATTCTATAACTACCATACATCATACAAGCTGGTACCAAAGGGTTAACTACCGTACAAGCAGGTGCCAAGGGGTTAAACTTTGAGCTTTGCATCCAAGGTTGAATATAACCAAGCTCTCTGAATAACACATTCCAACGAGATAAGCTTTATAATTGTCTGGGTAGCTCGGCCATTTTAATGTAAAAAGTTCAGATTTCTTCATTGTCGGCAGTTTGACCCGATGTTTTCTTAACGATATCCTCTGCATACTTTAAAGCTTTTCCGGGAGCTGCAAATGAGCGTTCAACGCCATTATAAGTTATCTTCATTTTTCCGGGAAACAAAATTCCATATCTTACTCCCGGGACTTCCCTCAAAGTGTGTCTTGCTGGTGTAAACAATCTCATTTTCTGGACTACCTCAGGAGAGTAATCGCGAAATATTCGCACATCATCCCCACGGTATGTCAGTTTCTTCCCATGAGTGATCTTTTTCAATATAAATTCCACTGAAGAGATGTCACGGAATTTCACAATTATCTGTCTTGAATCATTTTGTTTGTTTTATGGGAAAGATGTGGAAGAGAAATGGAGGACATTTAAAGGTGACATTTTAAGAGTACAGAATCTTTATGTCCCTGTTCGGTTGAAAGGAAATAGTAAAAATTGGAAAGAGCCATGGTTTTCAAGGGAAATTGGACACTTGGATCAGAAAAAGAGAGAGATCTACAATAATTATAGGCAGCATGGAGTAAATGAGGTGCTTGAGGAGTATAAAGAATGTAAAAAGAATCTTAAGAAATAAATTAGAAAAGCTAAAAGAAGATATGAGGTTGCTTTGGCAAGTAAGGTGAAAGTAAATCCAAAGGGTTTCTACAGCTATATTAATAGCAAAAGGATAACGAGGGATAAAATTGGTCCATTTGGGTGTCAGAGTGGACATCTATCTGCAGAGCCAAAAGAAATGGGGGAGATATTGAACAATTTCTTTTCTTCGGTATTCACCAAGGAGAAGGATATTGAATTATGTGAGGTAAGGGAAACAAGTAGAGTAGCTATGGAAACTATGAGATTCAAAGAAGAGGAAGTACTGACACTTCTGAGAAATATAAAAGTGGATAAGTCTCCAGGTCCGGACAGGATATTCCCTAGGACATTGAGGGAAGTTAGTGTAGAAATAGCAGGGGCTACGACAGAAATATTTCAAATGTCATTAGAAACGGGAATAGTGCCCGAGGATTGGCGTACTGCGCATGTTGTTCCATTGTTTAAAAAGGGGTCTAAGAGTAAACCTAGCAATTATAGACCTGTTAGTTTGACGTCAGTGGTGGGCAAATTAATGGAAAGGATACTTAGAGATAATATATATAAGCATCTGGATAAACAGGGTCTGATTAGGAATAGTCAACATGGATTTGTGCCTGGAAGGTCATGTTTGACTAATCTTCTTGAATTTTTTGAAGAGGTTACTCGGGAAATTGATGGGGATAAAGCAGTGGATGTTGTATATATGGACTTCAGTAAGGCCTTTGACAAGGTTCCTCACGGAAGGTTGGTTAAGAAGGTTCAATTGTTGGGTATTAATGGTGGAGTAGCAAGATGGATTCAACAGTGGCTGAATGGGAGATGCCAGAGAGTAATGGTGGATGGTTGTTTGTCAGGTTGGAGGCCAGTGACTAGTGGGGTGCCACAGGGATCTGTGTTGGGTCCACTGTTGTTTGTCATGTACATCAATGATCTGGATGATGGTGTGGTAAATTGGATTAGTAAGTATGCAGATGATACTAAGATAGGTGGGGTTGTGGATAATGAAGTAGATTTTCAAAGTCTACAGAGAGATTTATGCCAGTTGAAAGAGTGGGCTGAAAGATGGCAGATGGAGTTTAATGCTGATAAGTGTGAGGTGCTACATCTTGGCAGGACAAATCAAAATAGGACGTACATGGTAAATGGTAGGGAATTGAAGAATGCAGGTGAACAGAGGGATCTGGGAATAACTGTGCACAATTCCCTGAAAGTGGAATCTCATGTAGATAGGGTGGTAAAGAAAGCTTTTGGTGTGCTGGCCTTTATAAATCAGAGCATTGAGTATAGAAGTTGGGATGTAATGTTAAAATTGTACAAGGCATTGGTGAGGCCAATTCTGGAGTATGGTGTACAATTTTGGTCGCCTAATTATAGGAAGGATGTCAACAAAATAGAGAGAATGCAGAGGCGATTTACTAGAATGTTGCCTGGGTTTCAGCAACTAAGTTACAGAGAAAGGTTGAACAAGTTAGGGCTTTATTCTTTGGAGCGCAGAAGGTTAAGGGGGGACTTGATAGAGGTCTTTAAAATGATGAGAGGGATAGACAGAGTTGACATGGATAAGCTTTTCCCACTGAGAGTAGGGAAGATTCAAACAAGGGGACATGACTTGAGAATTAAGGGACAGAAGTTTAGGGGTAACATGAGGGGGAACTTCTTTACTCAGAGAGTGGTGGCTGTGTGGAATAAGCTTCCAGTGAAGGTGGTGGAGGCAGGTTCGTTTTTATCATTTAAAAATAAATTGGATAGTTATATGGACGGGAAAGGAATGGAGGGTTATGGTCTGAGCGCAGGTATATGGGACTAGGGAAGAATATGTGTTCGGCACGGACTAGAAGGGTCGAGATGGCCTGTTTCCGTGCTGTAATTATATGGTTATATTATAAGTATCTTGGCATCAAATTGCAGAATGATCTGCGTTGGAATGGTCAGACTCATCATGCAACGGTGAAAGCAACAGGTGTCCTAAACTTTCTGAGGCGCAACTTTCATAATTGTTCAACTTCTGTCAAGGAGAAGCTATACTTCACCCTCGTTAGACCTCATTTGGACTACGCAGTTGCAGCATGCGACCCATACACAAATAAAAACATTTCTTCCTTCGAACGTGTCCAAAGACAGGCAGCTCGATTTGTTACTAACATCTATGAGAGAGAAGCGAGTGTCACCAAACTTCTGAATTCTCTGGGGTGGAACCCTCTCCAAGCCAGACGTGAAGCTCACCGTTTGACCTGTTTTTACAAAATGTTAAATGGTCAGCTCGACATAGACTACAAGACCTACACCAAACCCAAACCAATTAGGAGCAGACGAGGGCATTCGATCCAATTTGTGATCCCAGCTACAAAGACAGATGTGTACAGCAATTCGTTCTTCCCCCGCACAATTAAAGCATGGAATAATCTCCACCCAACTATAGTTACCCAACCAGATGCAACTAAATTTAAAGTAGCTCTTTCTTCCCAATAACATAGAAACATAGAAACATAGAAAGTAGGTGCGAGAGTAGACCACCAGGTCCGTCGAGCCCGCACCGCCATTCGCTCATGGCTGAACACTAAACAGACACACTTACCCACAAACAGTAGACACAAGACACAGAACACAAGACACTACCCTCCCCTTCATACCGCTATCACCCCTCTCCACCCCAAGAACCGCGTGATCTCCTGGGGGAGGCAAAAAAACGGATAAAAACCCAGGTCCAATTCGGGAAAAAAAATCCGGGAAATTCCTCTCCGACCCCAATCCAGGCGATCGACACTTGTCCAGGAGATCACTCAGGTCTCACTATACTAACCATACCTAGGTCCATATCCCTGCCCTCTCCCCGTAGCCCCTTATCCCCTCGGCAGCTAAAAAACCATCTATTCTAGACTTAAATATATTTAACGTTTCTGCTTCCACTGCTCCCTGGGGCAGTGAATTCCATAAATTAACCACCCTCTTGGTGAAGAAGTTCTTCCTCATCTCAGTTTTAAAAGAGCCCCCCCTTATTCTGCAACTATGTTTTGAATAAGTTTCTGGCTTAAGCCCTCCCTTCACCACCTCCAGTTTAAATTCCATTTGGAATATTTTGGAGGACCAAGAAACCAAGAAGATCATTGTTATTCAAAATTCATTATAGGATCCTCTACACCCAAGAAAATAGATCAGATATTAGCCCCATGTCTCTTCCTCTGACAATATCCCACACCAGCTTCCCATGCCACCTTCCACTTTGTAAACAGAATCTTCACATCAGACTTATCGTCAAGCCAGATTTTAATATTCTAGCTCTTGATTCTAACAGTGCTTTCTACTGAGACACAGATGACATGACAAATGGACTTCTGCTACACAAATATAACTTTGTATTCTATAATACACCATTACTTGTTCAATTGAAAGAAAACCTCATGCAGCTGGCTTCTCGATCTGCTGGTTCACTTGCACCATGGACAAATGTGGATAAATAGGACTAACAGAGGAAACAACTTGGTCAGCATGGATGAGGTGGGGAATGAGGAATTGCTGTTGTCCATGAAGAGCAGTATATAAATGCAAATTCATTATTTTAACTCCTGCAAGGAGCATTAAAAAAAACAGCAATTGCATATTTGAGAAGGGAACTATCACGGGGCCAATTTTTCCAACAATGCTGGGATTCTCTTTAAACGCTCAACCTCAAATCAAAGGTTTAATGTCACAGAAGATGGGCAATGAAAAGATATGCCGGGGAGAGCAGATGGTACCAACGCTAGATTTTAACCTTTTCTTCTTCTTAGGCCCACTTCGGTTATGGCTGACCACGAGTGTCTCCAGGGTGTTATTCCCTATATGGAGGACGCCTATGCGTGACTTTGTTTAACGTGGGGAGACTGGTGCACAGACAGCCACCCCACGGTCCTTGGCAGATCTGGGTCCAGTGGCATGGAGTCCAAGACGACCAGAGACCCTTTTCTGCTGCAGCCTTCATCCGCCTTCCCAGCCGTTGTGACGCTCCGCTAAGATCAGCCATCATCCGCCGCCTGTTCCACTGTTGAGTCTTGGTTGGATTGCTCTTTGTCAGAGCAATTGTGTATTTGTACATTGTATTGTGTAATTGTACATATTGTACATTGTGTATTGTGTAATTGTACATATTGTTCCTAATAATCATGTCAGAACAGATGTTAAGATAAAGGAACCTCATCCAAAATATTAATACCTCTTCACAGTAGCTTCATCACCTGCTGGGATACCAGCCATAAATCTGGTCTATTAACTGCCATAACAATTGCTCTGTTAAATAGCCACTTTTGCCCAAATAATCCCACATGTGCTCCTTTATAAGGACAGAATAATTACAGCAGCTTTCTTCCTGTTGCCTTCAATCTCCTCACAATAGATTTCAGTTTAGTGCATGTTCTACAGTTCAGGTTTTTATAGATTTAAGAGTTGAATTTCAGTTATTAATATTAGCACATACTTCAGAAATAGGCAAACCAATATTATTTTTTTAAATCAAAGAATCTTACCTATAAATTTTACTTGGCCTTTGGAAATTTGTGGAAACTTACCAGATGGATCACCTAACCAAGATTGGTTCAGCAGCAAAGTTATTGAACAGCCAAACAAACTCGAAGGGCTGAATGTCCAACTTGTTCTGTTTCTTATGTTCTCAGTGATCCCACTAAATATTAATTACTGTATTATAGGGGAAAAATTAGGTATTAGATTAGTTTATTTATAAAGATACACAATGGAAACTGGCCTTTTTGGGGTCGAGTCCGCACTTATTCTCACTAGTTCTATGATATCCCACTTTCTCATCCATTCCCTAAACACTAGGGGAATTTAGAGATGCCAATTAACCTACCAACCTGCACGTCTTTGGGATGTGGGGCACCCGGAGGAAACCCACTCGGTCGCAGGGAGAATGTGCAAACTCCACACAGACAGCACCCAAGGACAGGATCAAACCCGGGACTTTTTTCTGTGGGGCAACCGCTCCCATCAGCTGTGCCACCATGCTGTCCACAGTGTCAATTAAATTCTTCTAAACAATGCCATGACATTATTTGTATTCACCATTCATTTGGGTTTACGCCCCAACCCAAAGGTGGCACTTAATACTGTTACCTAAATTTTCTGCACAAAAATAGGAGTGGGATATGAACCCATTTTCTTTTCACTCACAAACAGTTTTCACTGATCCAAGCCGACGATAGACTGAATTTCATGTGTTAATTCTGATGACGAGGAAGGCCATTCGATCTTAGCCACATATCCCTCAATTTTATGTCAAAGATTATCAGGATGAAGTCCTTAATATTGTAATGTCTAGTGATACAATAATTGTACTTTTGCATAAGGCCATCAATGTATTGGAACGGAAAACCTCTATGCAAAGAAAATAGATATGAAGAGGATCAGTAAACTCAAAGCAAACTGATGTCATCGTAGTGGTAAATCAGACAAATCTAATGTGAAGGTACACAAAAAAGCTGGAGAAACTCAGCGGGTGCAGCAGCATCTATGGAGCGAAGGAAATAGGCAACGTTTCGGCTCGAAACGTTGCCTATTTCCTTCGCTCCATAGATGCTGCTGCACCCGCTGAGTTTCTCCAGCTTTTTTGTGTACCCTCGATTTTCCAGCATCTGCAGTTCCTTCTTAAACAAAATCTAATGTGAATATTACTGTATGGAGCACACTGACATCATTAAAGAAATATTTAAAACTTTCATTTAAAACAAACCATTTTATTTTGAGATTTTTTTTGTTTTCTCGCAAGGCAACCAACTCCATAACTCAATTGGCTTTTTGTTAGTACAAATCAGAACTTTGATCAGGATAATTCTACACGTTTTCCAGCAGAAAATAATGTAGAGAACTTGAGGTTTTTTTTTAAAGCTAGTTTTCTTTGTTCAAACCAGGTTGTATGCCTGAATGAGTATTCAAATGTTGTTTGAAACCACCTTTAAATATGCTCACAACTTCAGCAACCTATCATGTTATGCAATTAGCCCAGCCCATCATATACTGTACATTGGCAGTCGATTAACAGACGCTTGTGACAATTGGTTATAACCAATGCCTCTCAATTCCAAAGTCACAAAAAAATTCCATGAGTATCGTTATAAAACAATCCAACAAAATCAATGATAAGGATCGATGGGTAATTTGAATTGCTTGAAGGTATAGAAAGAGATATCTCCATTATCCACCACGGCAAACACGACAGGAACTTCACCGCTTTGAAAAGCTAGCTTCTTCATCGTGCGCAAATCTGGCACTGGCCCATCAAAGCTGTGGACAGAACAGGCCAAGGAATGAAACATTAGAAAGAAATTCCTGCATTCATTGCATATCTTTCAATAACTCAGGAGGCCCGAAAGAACTTTAACCAGGTAATCACTGTTATAATGTGGGAAACAAAGAAGTCAAATCTGCACAACAATTTCCCCACAAAACAGCAGCATGACAATAGATATATTGCTTGGATGATAGATATCAGCCAGGATAATTGCCATGCTATTCAAAGGAGTGCCTCAGGACCTAACAGGAAGCTTGGTGACAAGGTTGCAAGAGCTTGCAAGGGCTGGTGGTGTTGAGATTTTAAAAGAATCTTGAACCTATGATCTTTTGCTTCGGCATGCACGTAAGCAAACCAAAGGATTTAAAGGACTAACCAAGGATTCAAACTGAAGACAGGCACAAAACGTTGGAGTAACTCAGCAGGTTGGACAGAATCTCTAGATAAGGAATAAGTGGGCGTTTCGGGTCGAGACCCTTCTTCATTTGTCTCGACCTGAATCACCACCTATTCCTTTTCTCCAGAGTTCAGTAACCCGCTTAGTTACTCCAGCTTTTTGTGTCTGTCTTTGGTTTAAACCGGAATCTGCAATTCTTCCCTACACAAGGATTTAAGCTTTATTAAATCATGGCAGAAATTTCAATCATGATTTAAGAAAATTTGGATGGACATGCCCTAGGAACTCAAGGTCCTTCCTACAATTGAAAAGATGAGATAGATATTACAGGCAAAGGACATTAAAACTGAACTCCCTCCCTAATGGCATTGTGAGTATTCCCACAGCATAAGAACTGCAGCAGTTTGTGAGAGCCACTCATCACCACCTTCTCACGTGCAATTTAGAATGGGAAAGTAAATGTTGGCTCAGCCTGAGAATGAATTTCCATGGAATGAATTTAAAACTCCACATAAAAAGTGCCAAACACACCATAACTCAAATGGTATCCTCTTGTGCAATTATAAGAAAGGCAAAATAAAGGAGAAACTTTATTTTGAACTAGTGTAGCCAGAAGCAGAATTGCTGTCATAAATGTGTTTGGAGATTGATTTACTGTTGAGCAGCTAGGATGCAAAGGCTTGAATCTTAATGTACAAATTACAGGTCCTAAATATTTTATGTTTGGGTTTCAACTAGTCTGATCAAGTTAACTATGGACTTCCACCACCCACCTCTCTCCCCCCCCCCCCCCCCCCCCCCCCCCCCCCCCCACCCCCCACATTCACATTTGTTCACTCACATTTGCCCAAGTTGGACATGGACAATCCACTGAGCAGATGGGCATGAGCAGTACTCAGGCCTCAGCTAGCAAGTCCCAAGGCACTACTCCTTTAGCTGGCTGGTTGCAATCAAAAGGCTTGAAGTGTTTTAATATGTCTCTGGTAATCATTGAAAAATAGTTCAAGTAATTTCAATAATTTAAAAAATTAATGAAAATAAACAAACTACTTATCGTTTTATTTAAGGTCAATGACATTCCAATGGATGGCTAGTGTGAACCTATGGAGCCAAGTACCAAGTGCATGTAGGCCCTCTCTTCAGAAGACCTGTGCTCCACTGCTGGACACAGGGCAAGTCAAACTCATGTGGATCAATGCATTCAAGCAGAAAGCACAGTCACAGATGCATGATGGGTCACAGCTGGCAATCCTTTACAGACTCAGAGGCAAAGCACAATTAGGCCCTTAGAGTAGGATTTCAATCACTGAAAAACTTGTAAACTTAATTAAATACTAACTGGCTGAACCATAAGGAGGATCGTGAAATATTGCTGAATAATGCTGGCAGATAGTAGCGATTATGTCATTTTGCAAACTTGATAGCAGACATTAACATCTTAAAAACTCATCATCACCTTTAATAATGGCTTAATATATTTTATGATCTGACATGAAGCTTTCTGTGTAATTTCACCATAAAAGGGAAAACTATTTACCTTTATAAGATGCACCTGCCAGATGGGTGCAGGGTAAGAATAAAAATCCCACCTCCTAATTAGTTCCCAAAATAACTAGTTTATCTAATTAGTCCTTTGTATTTGATGATGTTTAACAAAAAGTAACAGTTATATGACACCATTGAAATGAAGAATTCCACAGCGCTTCATAATGGCGTATCCAAAAATCCAGCATAATGTTGTGTAGTACCTGCAGATACACATTCTTGAAAAGGGTTTCCCGGGATGCGTTTTTCGGAATTTTGCCACAGCATCAGCTTGGTACAGGTCAAATGAAATCCTGAAGCTTTGAGAGGCTTCCTGCAACCTGGGCAGCACAAATGTAAAACAAAATCTCACATTTGGCAATCATGAGAAGAACAACATACATCTTTTATTTTTTAAACTATCTTTACTATCATTTTTGGCCACTTTTAAGAAATAACGATATGCCAAATTGGGAAATCCCTTAGGGTCTTATCTGGATGTATACAGTAATTTGGGGCTGTACAAACAGGACTGCATATGCTGGTTTACAAAGGAACGACACAAGATGTTGGAGTAATTTAGCAGGTCAGGCAGCATCTCGGGAGAATATGGATTGATGATGTTTTGGATCGGAACCCTTTTTCAGACTGAGGGTCCTGACCCAAAACATCATCTATACAGGTTCTCCAAAGATACTGTTTGACTGAATTACACCAACACTTCATAGTCCTTTTGTGTAAACCACCATCTGCAGTTCCTTGTTTCTGCATCTTAGAGACCTGAAGGGGCAGTTTATTGGGAAACGAGTACTCAAGCTTGTGTTAGGTTATGTTTTATTTTTAAACCCCGTGAAGACCTCTAGCTTCTTGTGCCTAAAGGCATGACTGCAATATATTGCTGATTGAGACTGATATAATTGTTGTTTTGAGAAATTGCTCTATTGGCATAGACTCAATAAGCCGAATGACCTTCCTCCATGGCATAGTAAGTTTGCTTACTTCTTCTATCCCTTGTCTCTTAGGTTGAAAAGCCCAAGATTTGGATTAGTTCTCCTCTACATTGCCTCCAGTTAACCATCCTACATAGCACAGTCCACCAACTGCATCTTTCAATTGTCACAATATTCCCAGATACTTTATGAATAAAAAGCCATCTGATTAATTCAAGATTTGAGTTATAGAAAGTGTTCTAAAACAGATGAGGGAGATAAAGAAGAGAATGGATTCAGGGAAGTAGCTCATTTCTGAAGCCTGATTACAGTTTGCTAAAGATGGAGAAATGGCAGAAATGCACAAAAGGATCGACAGTGGAACATAAAGCACAAGGATAGATTTTGGGGGAAGAAGTGGGAATAGAGATTAGGGGATAAAGAATATAGAGATCTTATAAAGTTGGAATGTTAAACTTGAGGCTTTGAGGAACTGGTTAAAATGTTGTCTTGGTTAAACATGTTCGGTGTGAACTAAAGTTTAGAGAAAAAGATGGGATGTCATCCTAAAAAAAAACACTGCAACGATGACGCCACTAGATCTAAAACAGGTATGTAACAAGAGACAATAGACAATAGGTGCAGGAGTAGGCCATTTGGTTCTTCGAGCCAGCACTGCCATTCACTGTGATCATGGAGCAGATGATATGTTATAAAATGTAAACAGCAACCTCTATTGTGGGGACGATATGGAGCTGGATGTTCATCAACTGAACAAAATTACTAATTGCTTTGTTCAATTAAAGACAATGGATAGTTTGAAGAACATGAGGGACGAGAGCCATCAGTTTTTGGAAGATGGATGGATTGACTGGAGAAAGCTCAGAGTGATACACATTAGTGAAGGAACATGCTAATTAAGCAAGCTTTCACAACCACAAGCTTGGGTTTGTCTGCACTAGTATCAGATGTCACATCAACAAACTGCAATAAATATCAAGAATAAAGGGAACTTTGCTGTAATGTTCAGTAACAACTTACCAGGGTGTCTTATCTAAGATGTGTGCAGATTCCATGGTGCAAATGCGTTGCTGAATTTCCCCTTTGAAATAAGAAAATAATGGATGAAAATACTAGCATTTATATATTAGTCACAGAAGAGCAAATAAGCCGCAAGCATAAATATTACCAAACTGCAAAAAAAGTAGGCAATCTGAAACCAATAAATTGGCTGTTGAACAACCACAGATGAATTGTCAAGAATAGAGTGTAGAGAAAGAGTCAGACAACAGAAAATTCAGGATAGCATTTCTGGAGCAGCAAGTCGAGGCATTCGCAAAGCAGTCATCTTATCTACATTCAGTCTCATAGAACTCTGTTTTTGATCACCAACTTCAGAATGCTAAATTAAATGCAAAAACAAATCAGAAAGATTACATAAAAGAGCAGATATTCACCTCCATTGCTGGCACCATGAAAAAAAAGATGGCCATGCTGTGATGACCAAGAGTGCTTTTACTGATTGCTGGATGGGGAGAAAAGGAAATTGGCGAAAATAGTCAAGGATAATCCACTGAATGTGGAGAATGGTGAAATGGTAAACACAAAGCGAACCCTATCAATGGTTTAGGAAGAAAATGTAGGAAATAGGACGGCGACATTGCAGCCTCTATAAAATGCAGACGTTTTCAAAACTATTTGGAAACTATTTCATTCTATTATGGCCGACAGGTATTGGGACTGACATTAATGATATATTATGAGGGGCTGTATTCAATAGGCTTGTAGATTTGTTGTAAAAGCTCCAAGGAATAGTCTCTGTTCTTCTGTCGTATATCTTTGCATAACCTATCAACAAACTCATCCCAGCAAGAGTTAAAAAGGTGACCAAGTATCAAAAGTGCTGGAGTGACCCACCTCTAATTGTCCTTGAAGTAGATGGTGGTGAGCCACCTTCTTGAAATCTCTGTACTGTGGGTTAGAGAATTCCAGGATTTTGATCCAGTGATTTTTCATCTCTTAAAAATATATTGCCTGTCCTTCGTCATCACTGAATCTAAACTCTGGGACCCCCTACCCAGTACCCAGAACCCCCTACCCAGTACCCAGAACTCCCTAGCCAGTTCACCAGAAATAATTTGGGATGGGTGATAAATGGTGGCCTTGCCAACCACATGTGAATACTGCCATTTCATTTTTTTTTAAATATATATTTCCAATCAAATGTTTTTGTGCAACTTGGAAAGAAACCTGCAATGGCATGTTTTAATGCACTTACTGCCCTTTCCTTGGTAATAGAGGTTTGAGTGGTGCTGTCAAAGTAACCTATGTGAGGGAATGCAGTGCATTTTACAGATTGGACACACTGCTGCTACTGTGTACCGGTGGTGGAGGGAATTTTACTTCGGAGTCACGTGAGTGACTACGTGAAGAACCCCGCCAGGACGCATGCGTGTCATATCGCTACACGCATTGCGAAATGTCAGACGCGGTGGAAGGACGTTCCTCCGCGGCGGCAGTTTAAAATCCGCTAATTGCAGGTAAGGGTTTACTCTGCGGTCTTTTTTGTTTCCTTTCCCAACTACAGGCAGGGAAATGGAAAAAACAAAGAAGACAAGGGCTGCGACAAAGCTGGTGAGGGAGGACCGCGGAGCAGCGGGCAGCCAGCAAAAGCAGCCAACGGCACTTGGATCACCCGTAGTGGGATCAGCTGTGCCCGATGTCGCCGCCGCACCGGCCAAATCCACGCGGCCGGGCGGCAAGGCAAAATACAAAACTAACAAGGTCGTGGACTCGGAGTCCGACTTTGAACCACCGCGGGCGGCCAGCGACCGAGAGCGCTGGAGCCGAATGGAGCGATGTATGGAGCATTTGCTCCAACGTGACAGACTCCGGGAGATGGAGTCGGGTCACTGTGGGCCCTATGACAAACCCACAGCAGTACCTTTTCAAGGGCTGCATAGTGTTTCCACCTCATCGGAGGGGAGCACTGCGGGTCAGTTCTGGGCTGACCTGGAAGAGGGGTCCGCAGAAGAACAGATAAGTGTGCATGGGGTACGAGAAAAAGAGAACTTGCTGGACATGGTGGCCAATGGAGCAGACTGGGACAGCCGGAACAGACTGAGAAAAATCTGGAGCCAAAGCTTGCTGCCAGTATTGACTACGTCACTAAACCAGTTACAAGAGCAGGCTGTACTGGACACCACAGGAAGACATCTGGCACCGGGCAATTGCATTTCCCTGAACGTTCCAATTATCAACAACTGTATATGGAAACACATCGGAACAGGGGTCAGGAGTATGGATGTAAAATTACAAAAAGTACTGAAATTACTGACCGCAGGGATAACAGCATTTGCCCGTACAGTGGACGACAGGAATATGTCCCAGGACCAACAAGATGCGCTGGCACTATTCTGTAACACCCAGCACGAAATAAATAACATCAGGAAAAGTGCCATACAACCCACACTGAACCTAAAATTCGCGGGACTGTGCAAACCTGGGGCCACGAAATCACCCATTCTCTTGTTCGGTGGCAACCTATCGAAGCAGGTAAAAGAGCTCGATGAGGAAGCCAAAACCTTGGGATTAATAAAAGGAACACCAACAAAAACCCACTACAGCCAAAGACAGCATCCCTACGCACCCACCAGCAGAACTGGTGAAAGCTCGAAGGCACGGTATTCCAAACATGAGTCTTTTTTAGGCCATGGCCCAGGCCGGCCTTCTTGGAAGATGCGGGGAACCCCAACGCCAACACCAACCAACCCGAAAAACCAGACACTAGCACAACAACAACAGCGGAAGAACTACAAAGGGAAGTAAACCTGCCACTGGTAACAATGGAGGTAGGTGGGTCTGGTTCCCTAAAAGATATGGAGAGCATGGAGGTTGGGGGGAGACTACACTGGTTTTTGAATGCATGGAGCATGCTAACAACCGATACTTACATCTTAAGCAGTATTCAGGGATATACAATAGAGTTTATACACGAGTACAGCCCTCCAGTTCAACATAGATCGTAACCGAGTGTTCGTGCTCTCTGATAAAGAAAAATCAGAGGCACAAGCTGAACTGGAGCGGCTTTACATAAAAGGTGTAATTGAGATAACTCAACACGAACCATTAGAATTCGTGTCCAATATTTTTACCAAAACCAAAAAAGATGGTGGTTGTCGCATCATTATAGATCTGACAAAATTGAATACATTTGTACAATATATTCACTTTAAAATGGAAACCTTTGTTACTGCTAAACAATTAATCTCCAAAGGTTACTTCATGGCCAGCATCGATTTAAAAGATGCTTACTATTCAGTACCCATACGAGGTGACCACAGATGTTACTTAAAGTTTAACTGGATGGGACAACACTGGCAATATAAAGCACTGCCAAATGGGCTATCATCAGCCCCCAGGCTGTTCACAAAAATCTTAAAACCAGCCCCAGCGTTTCTACGGAAATGTAAACACATGGTTATGGCATATTTAGATGACATACTCATTGTGGGCATAACTTTGGAATTGGCCATACAAACTGTAACAGCCACAAAACAGTTATTTGAAAAACTGGGATTTATCATCCATCCAGTTAAATCCAAACTAACACCGTCCACTACTATGGACTATTTGGGATTCACCATTGACTCAGTTCACATGACGGTGACACTACCTAAGGAAAAGGCTAGAGATTTAATAGAGGCTTGCAATAACCTCATTGACATCAGAAATCCATCCATCAGATTGGTAGCAAAAGTAGTTGGTAAAATGGTGGCTGCTTTCCCAGCCACACAATTTGGACATCTACATTACCAAAACTTACAGAGAGCAAAAATACAAGCTCTCAAAATCAATGCAGGTCACTTTGACAGACCTATGAGACTACCAATCCAAGCCAAAACGGAACTAAAATGGTGGATAGACAACCTCTGGCTTTGTTCCAACCCAATCATTGTCAGTAACCCTTCTATGGTACTACAAACTGATGCCAGTGCACTTGGATGGGGAGCCACCAATACCATCACCAGCTGTGGAGGTAGATGGACTGCACAGGAGGCATCTTTCTAAACCACATGGGTGGTAACAAATCGATATCATGTGACAATCTCGCTAATTCAATTTGGCAATGGTGCATCCAGAGAGATATTTGGATATCAGCCACTTACCTACCAGGGAGACTAAATTTAGTGGCAGACACCAGGTCACGCAAATCTAATGAAAACACCGAATGGATGTTGAACAAAATGGTATTTTCTGATATTACAGCAAAATATGGAACACCAGATATCGATCTATTCGCATCCAGACTAAACAACCAGATACCTAACTATGTTTCATGGGAACCAGACCCTGGGGCAGCAGCAACAGATGCATTTTCGCTGCATTGGGGGAAATTGTTTATCTATGCATTCCCACCTTTCTGCCTCATCAGTCGGGTATTAAGGAAAATACAACAAGACTCTGCGTCTGGTATTTTGGTAGTACCCGATTGGCCTACACAACCATGGTTCCCAGTGGTGCAAAACATGGTATTAGAACCATGTATTACCATCCCACATAGACCAGACTTGTTGCTACATCCCGTGACAGGGGATAGCCATCCATGCCATAAAAGCTTGAACCTGTTAATTTGTAGAGTTTAAAAACACCACTTCTACAACTGGGACTAACACAGCGAACATGATCTCGGCGGCCCAAAGACAATCAACTAAAAAACAATATCTGGTCTACATCAGGAAGTGGGAAATGTACTGTCATAAGAACAACATCACCAACAGAAACATGAACATCCCGTCTGTTCTGGAATATCTGGCAGGCCTCCACTATGATGAGGGGCTCAGCTACAGTGCCATCAACAGCGCCAGAAGTGCCCTGTCGACTTACCTATGGCAAGGGACAGAGCGTTACACTGTAGGGACTCACCCTCTGGTAACAAAGCTCATGAGGGGAATATTTAATACAAATCCCCCAAAAACCAGGTACTCCCAAATTTGGGATGTAAGCATTGTCCTGAAAACGCTCAGGAACTGGTGTCCAGCATCAATTCTGTCCCTATACAGACTAACTTTGAAAACAGTCATGTTAATGGCACTGGTCACGGCACAGAGGGTTCAGTCACTGCATAAACTCAGACTGGACAACATGACCTCCTCACCTGACGATATTACGTTCCACATCTACGAACTGGTAAAGCAGAACAGACAGGGATCAGCAGGCCTCAATATACAATTTAGGTCATACCCTTCAGATGACCGTCTCTGTATAGTTAGACACCTGTCATTATACATAGAGAAAACAAAAATCCTAAGAGGCAATGAGAAGGGACTGCTGATCAGCCATAAGCAACCTCACAAAAGAGTGACGGTCCAGACCATCTCAAGATGGCTGAAACAGGTGCTGACACAGGCTGGGGTGGATACTAACGTTTTTAAATCTCATTCCACCAGGGCTGCAGCTACATCGGCAGCAGTACAACTGGATGTGCCCATGGACCAAGTCCTCGAAGCAGCAGGATGGTCAGGGGAAAGAACTTTCCAGTAACTAAGAAAGAGATTAGTTAAAACAAATGTAGGTCCCTTGCAGTCAGAAACAGGCGAGTTGATCATGGGGAACAAGGATATGGCGGACCAATTGAATAACTACTTTGGTTCCGTCTTCACTAAGGAAGACATAAATAATCTGACGGAAATAGCAGGGGACCGCGCGGGTCAAAGGAGTTGGAGGAATTGAGTGAAATCCAGGTTAGCCGGGAAGTGGTGTTGGGTAAATTGAATGGATTAAAGGCCGATAAATCCCCAGGGCCAGATAGGCTGCATCCCAGAGTACTTAAGGAAGTAGCTCCAGAAATAGTGGATGCATTAGTAATAATCTTTCAAAACTCTTTAGATTCTGGAGTAGTTCCTGAGGATTGGCGGGTAGCAAACATAACCCCACTTTTTAAGAAGGGAGGGAGAGAGAAAACGGGGAATTACAGACCAGTTAGTCTAACATCGGTAGTGGGGAAACTGCTAGTCAGTTATTAAAGATGGGATAGCAGCACATTTGGAAAGTGGTGAAATCATTGGACAGTCAGCATGGATTTACAAAAGGTAAATCATGTCTGACGAATCTTATAGAATTTTCGAGGATGTAACTAGTAGCGTGGATAGGGGAGAACCAGTGGATGTGGTGTATCTGGACTTCCAGAAGGCTTTCGACAAGGTCCCACATAAGAGATTAGTATACAAACATAAAGCACACGGCATTGGGGGTTCAGTATTGATGTGGATAGAGAACTTGCTGGCAAACAGGAAGCAAAGAGTAGGAGTAAACGGGTCCTTTTCACAATGGCAGGCAGTGACTAGTGGGGTACCGCAAGGCTCAGTGCTGGGACCCCAGCTATTTACGATATATATTAATGATCTGGATGAGGGAATTGAAGGCAATATCTCTAAGTGAGCGGATGACACTAAGCTGGGGGGCAGTGTTAGCTGTGAGGAGGATGCTAGGAGACTGCAAGGTGACTTGGATAGGCTGGGTGAGTGGGCAAATGTTTGGCAGATGCAGTATAATGTGGATAAATGTGAGGTTATCCATTTTGGTGGCAAAAACAGGAAAGCAGACTATTATCTAAATGGTGGCCGACTAGGAAAAGGGGAGATGCAGCGAGACCTGGGTGTCATGGTACACCAGTCATTGAAAGTAGGCATGCAGGTGCAGCAAGCAGTGAAGAAAGCGAATGTCCAGCATCTACAGTTCCCTTTTGAACAAAGCGAATGGTATGTTAGCTTTCATAGCAAAAGGATTTGAGTATAGGAGCAGGGAGGTTCTACTGCAGTTGTACAGGGTCTTGGTGAGACGACACCTGGAGTATTGCGTACAGTTTTGGTCTCCAAATCTGAGGAAGGACATTATTGCAGAGATAAGTGCAGAGAAGGTTCACCAGACTGATTCCTGGGATGTCAGGACTGTCTTATGAAGAAAGACTGGATAGACTTGGTTTATACTCTCTAGAATTTAGGAGATTGAGACGGGATCTTATAGAAACTTACAAAATTCTTAAGGGGTTGGACAGGCTAGGTGCAGGAAGATTGCTCCCGATGTTGGGGAAGTCCAGGACAAGGGGTCACAGCTTAAGGATAAGGGGAAAATCCTTTAAAACCGAGATGAGAAGAACTTTTTTCACACACAGAGTGGTGAATCTCTGGAACTCTCTGCCACAGAGGGTAGTCGAGGCCAGTTCATTGGCTATATTTAAGAGGGAGTTAGATGTGGCCCTTGTGGCTAAGGGGATCAGAGGGTATGGAGAGAAGGCAGGTACGGGATACTGAGTTGGATGATCAGCCATGATCATATTGAATGGCGGTGCAGGCTCGAAGGGCCGAATGGCCTAATCCTGCACCTAATTTCTATGTTTCTATGTTTCTATTTTACAATAAACCAATGATGAAATCTGGAACATTTGCAGAAAAAAATTTACGTTCTGTAAATTAATTAAACCCATAAAAGGGGTTATAATTTGTGTTAATAAATTTTATGATTTCAATGACGAATCATGTCCAAATTATGTTAACACTATTCCTCCCAGTCAAGGCAGACGTGATGCATGGACTCGTTTCCACGGCATGAAATCACAGAGCTTTAAAATCTTCACGTAGTCACTCACGTGACTCCGAAGTAAAATAGTAAGATTAAACGAGAACTAACCAGTTTGAAGTTTGATCTGTATTTTATGAGGAGTTACGATGAGGGATTACGTGCCCTCCGCTCCCACCCTGATCATATACTTAACTGGTATCTCTTCTCTAATCGTACTATGTTTAGTCATTACAGTTATCTGTGATTTCACACCGCTGCTTTGAAGAATGACACGCATGCGTCCTGGCGGGGTTCTTCACGTAATCCCTCATAAAATACAGATCAAACTTCAAACTGGTAAGTTCTCGTTTAATCTTACTATTAAAGCTTAGAATGGTGGATCAAGCAGGCCGCTTTATATTGGATGATGTGGAGCTTCTTAAGTTGTGGAGGTTCACTTATCCAGGCATGTGCAGCATATTCTATCAGACTCATGACTAATGCCATGTGGAAGGTGGAAAGGCTTTAAAACATTAGGTGGCAAGTTACAGTGCAGGAGACTCAACCTCTGGCCTCCTTTTGTAACAATTTAAGTGTTGGTCAAGTTGAGTTTCTGGTCAAGATGTTTGTGGAGGTGTCCTGGCAAATGTTACCCTCACATGCCATTGAAAGTTACCCTCACATGCTGGTGATGCCTGGCACTTGTTGTGCATGAGTACCCTTCATCGGCCCATGTTTAAACATTGTTCAGGTCTTGCTACTTGCATGCATGCAGTGGTTTATTTGCTGGGTTACAATATTCTGCCAAGATGACTCTCTCTAGGGAAGCTTACTTCTGCAGACACAGTATTACTGAATGACCCAGCTTACCCAGAACTCACCTGGTGAACTGACTTGGCCTGGTTTTACAAGTGGTTCCACTTTATCTTTCCACAGGTGGGCAGGCAACATTTTCTTTCGGGCACTTTTCCACCTGAGCAGCTCCTTATATTCCTTCCAGTTGGCACACTGTCTGACCCGCTTGTCCTTATTAATGTCAGTTTTGTGCCTGCTTTCTCTCATCATTCTCTCTTTCTCTCTCTGCGATAACTTTTCACACTTCAGGTTTATTTTCTGCTGCCAAATTGTTTCATCAGAAGCTCGGCCAACGACGTTCGGCGGTAATAGGGATTGGTCAGGTTCCGTCATAATGGTCTGTGGACAGTCATGCGCGACATTGGGGAATATTATCTTCCCAAAGTCCCACCTGGGCTTCCCAGCAGATGTAACACTCTTGCATGGACCCCACGAGGAAGGTGCAAAAGGTTCGAAGGACGCTTTCCGAGGCAAACCTGCTTGATTCAGCTCAGCCTGTTGCCCACTCACATCGAAAGATTTAACATTGATGTCTTGTAATTCCTCCATTTTACTTTCTGGGGATGCAGGAGCTGGATTACTGATATCCATTTCTGGGTCTTTGCAAGTGGCATCCTGCTGCTCAGGTTCACACTGCTCCTGTGCCTCCTTACTACTTTGTCCTGGCTCTGGCTCTGGCTCTTCAGTTTGGTCAGGTTGGCTTTTCTTCGATCTAAGAGACAGAGTTTTATTTGTTCCATTAAGTTCCTCGATTGATCCAAAACAAGAGTATAGGACAATCAAATTAGTTTAGCAAATATACCATGAATGAGGTCTCAAGAGACTAAACTTCAAATATTACATCTCATAACAGCTAAATGCAGCATTTGAAGGGGGTGGATGGGAAAGACTCGAGTGCAAGGGTTCCCAATCTGGGGTAAATTTACCCCAAGGGGGGTAAATTTGTTGATTCTGGATTTGTACATATTTTTTCGCATTGACTGACTGTGTTTGGTTCTGGTATACCAATATCTGTTCATCATTAGTTGTTCATAAATAAGTGAAATAATATTATGTGTTATTAATGTTGCCAGGGGTAAACAGGATGAAAAAGATTGGGAAGCTCTGCTCTAGAGCTTAGCAATGAAGTGAGTGTGGGTCTTTGTACACAACATCACTTTGGCTGACAAGTGCTGTCTCATCTGCAACTTGGAGCACAGAAAAGAATAAACATCAAATGTTTAACAAGGCACTATACCTTTCTCAACCATTATCAAAGAATACAAACTGGTAATTTCAGTTTCGTATGGGGAATTTTTTTTTTGAGGATCAATAAAGTTACTCTCTTTGAATGCACTGCACTCCTGTGAATACACTTTCTGGAACAGTCGCTGATGGGAAGAAAACACTCCTGCTTTATGTTTTTTAAATACATCTAGTTAACACAAATGCAATAAAAGTATTAATCAATGGAAAGAGGGTCTGTTGAAGACAATCTTCAGGAGTTCAGGAATTATCATTTAATTTCTGAAATGACAATGTATCAAACAGCAGCAGGATGTCAGAATGTGCATTTGTTTTGTTTTTTTGAAAGAGCATTTTCCTAAATAATAACTATCTTCTTTACTGAAAGACTGGCCTTACAGCCTTTCTGACTCAACCTCATGCATGCGCGGGGATGGGAATGACTATATCATACTATCCGACACGAGAGCAACACTTGACCTAGTCTTAAGAAAGTGGAAGGGAAAAGAGGATGGAGTGTTCGTGGATAAGCCTTTTGAGACCCGCGACCACTGTTCTATTAGGTTTAAGATAGCTATG
Organism: Amblyraja radiata; assembly: GCF_010909765.2. NCBI lineage: Eukaryota > Metazoa > Chordata > Chondrichthyes > Rajiformes > Rajidae > Amblyraja > Amblyraja radiata. Next base: position 24,714,080 of record NC_045981.1, read on the forward strand.
GATAAAAACAGGGTGGGCCCAGGAGTTAACATCCCAAATTGGAGCAAGGCCAACATAGAAGGATTTAGACAGGAACTCGCTTAAGATGATTGGAGCAGGTTGTGTGAAGGAAAAGGAACATCTGGAAAGTGGTAGATCTTTAAAAGTGTGTTGACAAGAATCCAGGACATGCATGTTCCTGTTAGAGTGAAGGGCAACACAAGTGGGTGTAAGGAAGCTTGAATGATGAGAGAAATTGAGGCTCTGGTTGAATAAAGAAGTGGCATTGGGCAGGTATAGGCAGCTGGGATCAAGTGTATCTCTGGTGGAGTTTCGGGAAGTAGCATGCTAAACAAGGAAATCAGGAGTGCAAAAGATGGGTCGGGAGATAGCTCAAGCAGATAATATTAAGGATAATCACGTGATTTTATGTACATTAAGAGAAAAAGGGTAACGAGAGTGAGAATGGGGCCCCTCAGGAATCAAAGCGGTCAACTCTGTGTGGAACAACAGGAGATGGGCAAGGTCTTAGTGAGTATTACTCCTGTTTTTACCATGGAGAAAAACAAGAACCGGGGATCTTAGGGCAGTCAATGGAAACGTCTTAAGGTCCTGATGCATATGAAGGTAGACAAATCTCCCGGGCCTGATCAGATATATCCAAGGGCAATGTGTGAAGCTAGAGAGGAAATTGCAGGTGCCCTGGCTAAGATTTATGTCATAATTAAATATAGATGATGTGCCAGAAGACTGGAGGGTGGCAAATGATGTGCCTCTATTTAAGGAGAGCTGCAGGGAAAAACCTGGGACCATAGGCCAATGAGTTTAACATCTGTGATTGGAAAGTTACCTGAGAGTATTTTGAGGGATAAGATGTGCATGCATTAAAGATGGAGAAGGGCTGATTAGGGATAGTCAGCACAGTTTTATATGTGGAAGATCTTCTCTTGCGAATCTGATTGAATTTATTTGAAGATGTGAGCAAACAGGTTGATGCGGGCAGAAATATACTCTTTGTATATATGGATTTCAACAAGGTTTCGCATGGTAGGTTGCTCTGGAAGGTTAGATCGCATGGGATCTCAGGAGAGTTAACCAACTGGATAGAAAATTGGCTTGATGGAGGAAGCAGAGGGTGATGGTGGAATGTTGCATTTTGGGCTGGAGGTCTGTGAATAGTGGTGTGCCTCAAGGTTTGGTGCTGGGCCCTTTGCGATTTGTCATCTATCCGTACAAGGCATGATTAGTAAGTTTGCAGATGACACAAAAATGGGTGCTATTGTTGATAGTGGATATCGTTATAAAACTATTACAGCAGGATTTTGATTAGTTGGGCAAGTAAGCTGAGGAATGGTTAATGGAGTTTAATGCAAATAGTTGGAGCTAGTGCATTTTAGGAAGTCTAGCACCTACACGGTGAATGGCAAGGCTCTGGGGAATGTTGTAGTGGAGTGGAATCTAGGAATGCAGGTACATAGTTCCTTGAAAGTGGCATCACAGGTAGATAGGATGGTCAAGAAGGCTTTCCACACATTGGTCTACACCAGTCAGAGTACAGCATAGTTGGGAGGTTACGGTTTTACAAAACATGGGTAAGGCCACATTCAGAGTACTGTGTTCAGCTTTAGTCACCTTGCTGTTGAAAATATGTTGTTAAACTGGAAAGGGTGCAGAGAGGATTTACAAAGATGCTATAGGTAGGGTTGAGCAGGCTAGGATTTTATTCATTGGAGGGCCGGAAGACGAGGGCTGATCTGATAGAGGTGTACACGATCATGAGACGAATAGATTGGGTAAAAGACTCCGCACATTTAAACTGTGTATGAGGGAATATCCCCAGAATTATCTACTTAGTCACAAAAGAAGTTTGGTTACTGAAAACCAACATGAAACTTCTTTGAGCAAAACAAGATTCAGTACTCAATGAAAGTAAACAGGCAGAATTAAAATAGCAGAGACACAAAAAGCTGGAATAACTCAGCGGGTCAGACAGCATCTCTGGAAAAAAGGAATAGGTAACGTTTCAGATCAAAATCCTTCTTCAGACTGAAAACCCGAAACATCACCTATTCCTTTTCTCCAGAGATGCTGTCTGACTCGCTGAGTTACTCCAGCTTTTTGTGTCTATCTTCGGTTTAAACCAGCATCTGCAGTTCCTTCCTGCACAGAATTAAAACAGCACTGGCTCAAAGTTAGTGATGATGCCCAAAGATTCACATACCTACTCTAGTTCCCACTGATGTTACTTGCATTGTTTCTCGGGAGAGGTTTATTTTTGAAGTTAGGGATGAAAAGGACAGAGCAGCAAGCTTTGATTTACAAACACATTGTGGCCGGCAAGAACATGATATTGAATTCGTACACCGGAACAAATCTTCCACAAATTAATTCAGGCATTAAGTGTCCGTCTCCAATTCACAAACTGCACCAAAGTGGTCTCCAGTAATAATGTCGTTATTAGAAGCAATGTTCCAATATTAACCTTGAATCTTCGTGGATGTTGCTTCGCTTCCTCTTGCGATTACGTTTTTCCCTGGTACTGCAATAAGGATCCATGTGTAGTTTTCGCTCATAAGGATTACAAATCGTTCTAAACGAAAAGAGAACTTTAGTTTATAAGGACCCTTGCACAAAATCAAGAGATTTTCGAATCAATGCAACATTCATGAACAATACCAACAACCGTAGTTCAGATAAAAACACATTATCTTCGAAAACAATTGAATCATCTGTTTCAGTTACACTGGTCCAGGACATCATGAGAACACAATATGGTGCCAAACAAAGGATTTAACATATCATGTCAACAACTAAAGAATGCTCTGCATTTCTGTTTTGTGCACTAAAATGGTTAACTTTTGCTGTCCACTCACATTTCCCCTTCAACCCTATTTCCATGCTCCTCACTACTCACAATTGCACCTGGATTGGTATCATGAATGAACTTGGAAATTTGACCTTTGGATCCCTCAGCTAAATTATTGATATAGATTGTGAATAGGCAAGAGTAGACCCAAGCACTGATCCCTGCAGTAACACACCGGTCACATCTATTTAATCTTAGAAGGACCCAATTATTACCACCCTTTGCTTTCTGTACGTTAACCAATTCTCAATCCATGCCAGTACATTAGTGCATATGGAATTGGTAGTAACGTTGTTGCCCTCCTGTGAGGACCCTTATCCAGAGCCTTCTGTAAATGTAAGTACACCATATCTATTGGTGTACCCTTACATATTCGAAGAACTCCTATAATCGCACAATATTGCCTTTTCATTGATCCACACTGACTGTATGATTAAGCCTAATTAAATTTACAGATTATATGAAAATTATCCCCAAAGTTGAGAAAAAAGGAACCATTTGACTCTGAAAAGGAAACAATGACTAGTCACCTGGGCAGAAAAGTGGTGAAGGCAAGAATTGTGAGCTAATGCACGCGAGATAACCAAGCATGTCTAGGGAATGTAATGCTGAGGCTCTATAAGGTGCAGGTAAGGCCGCATTTGGAATACTTTCATTATTACAAAGGTACTGAATATAGAAATCATGTTACAATAGCATTAAATTAGTACTCTAGCATTTCAATATCTAGTATTATCGTACTATAGTACTGTATACATATTATAAAAGGAACGCAAATAGTTGTAAGGAGATAAAGGGGATGGTTGATGAACTTAGTCCCAGAGTGGGGAAAAGGGCATTTTTTGAGATGTTGTCAAGCTGTAAAAGTTTAATTACAAGTAGAAGTAGGCAAGAATGATGCTGTTTTCTTTAGAATGGGCATGGTGCAGATTTTTGATTGATGTACATAAGTTGCAAGTGGCCTGAGCAAGGAGATTTTACTTGTCAGAGGTGTCACAAATTTAAGGTATTAGGTGATGGTGTTACAGCAGAGGTATAGGAAGAAAATAGGAATCTGGAACTGTCTAAACAGGTGGGGTATTATGTTCAAAATCACCCCATATTGTCTCATTAAAAGCCCAACAACAAAGCACAAACTCAGATTTAAAAGGAGAGTGGCCAATTCATTAAAACATCTTTTACTTAATTTTCTATGTTCTATTCCACAAAATGTTTGGATGAGAAATAGTGCAATAAACGGAGTCAAAAAGGGCGCATGTGAGATAACAGAACAATGACAGAGAAACATTTACCTGGGATCAAACCGTATGACAATATAACCCAATCTTTTCAGATGGCTGTAAACCTATAGAAACAAAGAAGTAAATTCATAGATAATTATAAAACACTAAATCCATCCAATGTTATGTGGAGTGGATTAAACATCATTATGGGATGTGATGGGAGAACAGAGAACCAAGCAGAAACCCAGAGGATCACAGGGGGAACATGCAAACTCCACACAAACAGCACTGGTCAGAATAGAATGAATTTGAGCTATGAGGCAGCAACTTTACTTGCTGCATTTCTGTGCTGCCCTCAGATTTATTAATGTGTCTTATTTCTATAAGAACAGTAATTTCTGCCAAGAGGAATTAAGTCTATACAACTGCATACTTGAAAGATGTTTAAAAGACTGTGCATTTACTCTATCCCCTCATGATCTTATATACCTCTATGAGATCACCTCTCATTCTCCTCTGCTCCAAGGAGTAAAGTCCTATCCTGCTCAACCTCTCCCTAAGGCTCAGGCTCTTGAGTCCTGGCCACATCCTCGTGAATATTCTCTGCACCCTTTCCTTCTGAACAACATCTTTCATATATATGGTGACCAAGACTGAATGCCATACTCCAAATTTGGCCTCACCAATGTTTTGTACAACAGTAACATAACATCGTAACTTTCATTCCTTCTCTCCAGAGATGCTGCCTGTCCTGCTGAATTACTCCAGCATTTTGTGTCTACCTTCGATCGTAACTTCTATACTCAATACTCTGACTAATAAGGCAAGTGTGCCACAAGATCTTCTTGACCACCAAAGAGAAACCAAAGGTTGCCACCACAGTAAGTCAAGAGAAAAATCATTTCATGCTGCAGTTAGTTTGAACTTGCACTGATCGGCAGCACAACATGCAAACAGATGTGCTTAAAACCCAGAGTTAATGCTGGAATTTTGGTCACTTTCAGTACCTGATAATGATGCAATGGAATAGTTCTCGAAGTCAGTAAAACTTCATACGATTCTTGAATGGACAGTGGCTGATCTCTGTAATATAGCAGTATGGACCCCTGAAAGACAGGAAATTTGCATGTATTATGCAAGCAAAGGGTCTTATTGGCAACACAACAGGTACTCTGTATCTGTTCAAGGAAACAGCAGGATGACATAACATTCTTAGACGAATGGTCAATTAGACTCAGGGTCATCACACAGAGTAAAGATATGAATTTAAGCCAACATAACTGGCACCCAGTTAAAATTCTCCAGTAACATTTACCACTGCCTTTAAATGGTTTGGAACATTAACCTGACTTTTTTGACCAGGCAAATATGGGACAGATATTGGAAAATAATATGTTCAAGTTCCAATTAAATCAAGGAAAAAAACTTCAATTTTAAGAACTGCAAGAACAACAGTCACAGATTCTACACAGGCCAACCTGGTGTCAAATAGAGACAGAGATACAAGAGACAATGAAGTGAACACATTTTGTTTTGGTTTCCTTGTGGCCTGGATGGAGAACAATTTCAAATCCAGATTCTAAAAGGGGAAACAAAAGTCTTGTTTACCCTGAATCCTGTCCCACTAACAGCACAATGGTAACCACCTAAGTGGTTGCTTTGTGTGTGAGATCGAAGTATCCCGTACAAGCAAGCTCTTGGAGTTAACATTTTTGTTGCAGGGATCGGGTAGATTTCTCTCTGCACTGCTCCTGCCCGCTTGTCACCAGTGCAGAAATAGCAATTCTTGCAGGCTTTTCTGAATGACTTCCCAGTCGAACATTCACAGATTCCCACATTTAAAGTAGCTGAAGCATAACAGCAATGACCAGCTTGAAGTCAACTCTTTTGCACTGGGAGAACTATGAGACACATACTTGTGCAAGGCAGATCTGGCACCACGCAGAGCCCTGTCTGGAGACTGACCAGCCAGTGTGGCATTTGATGAAACTCAAAGTGCTAGTCTCGTCACTCGAGAGAGGGACTCTTCCCACGTACCTAACTGGCAAGGAGGATTTTAGCGACATATGGACCTTAATCCTACTGTTCAGACCTACAAGTGTAGCCAATTCAACTTTACAAATAGCCTTGTGGATTACATTGACATTTACTCTTCCCTACACTCTCCATAGAGACCAACTTGAGCAAGATGAAAATCAAGCTCTCAGCCTTCAATTCTTGGCATAGCCAATTATGAAATAACCTGTTATCCACACCGAGCTTGCACAAAGACATACTCAAATGGCTCAAGAGGAAAGGTTGCTTTAGAGAGGGGCCTAAAGAAACAATCTGTTGCTGGGAAACTTCAACCCCTGCCAATCCCACCTCATTGGACTTTGCATCCAAGCCTATCTGTTACTCAATTAAAACACACCACCTTTATCGAGATCTAACAAAGAATACTAACTAATGTTATAGGCTGATAAGTAACTTTAAATGTGAACTTAAAATTTTTTAGTTCAACATGTATGGTGCTGCCTATACTCACACACTCAAGAAGATAGAGTGCTTCCTCTGGATATAGCAGTTGTTTGCCTTGTTCCACATGTCCCATGGTGTGCCAGAATTTCCCCTGCATAGAATTAAGGAAATAGGTGGAGAGATGAAGAAGAAACATGGCAGAGAAATGCTATTCTCAATACTAATGATATCAATAAAATAAACTCACAACATCTCAAAGTTCTTTACAACAACTTCATTACATTAAAAAAAAACAATCAAACATTTAATGTAATAAAAAAATCCTACAAACAGGCAAGAGGTAGTCCAGAAGCCTATTTTTTGAAGTGGGTTGAGGGGAAAATATTGACCAGTACTTTAGGAAAAAAAAATCATTAGATTTGTGGAATGAAGAGGGCAGATGGGACCTTGGTTTAACTTTCCAAAACCACTGCACCTGGCCGCTGCAATGTCAGCACAGTTTAATCTCTGGAGAAGGGACAAACTCAAAAGCATGCTACCTACAGACACCAGCGCCATTTAGCAAGTTTATGGAAGAATGTGATAAAATACCACTTTCCAGCCAAATCTCATAGCTGACATCTGATAGAATTGAAGAGGTTACAGATTCAGTACACAGGTTATTAGCGCAGCAATGGTTAGGGTTTAAAAATCTGTCTTCCAAATTATAAAGCAGGCCACTAAATTACTCGTGCCAGATGCACCGTTCAATAAGATTGTAACTGATCTGATTGTTGCCTCGACTCTGCATTCCTGTCAACTGCAGTAACTTTTTTTACATATTTGCTTAACAAGAATATGTCTCTCTGGCTTAAAATATTCAAATATTCTGCTTCCACTGCTCTTCGAAGTGTGTTCTGGAAATTCAATGCTCTGAGAGAAAGAATTTCACTTCACCCATAGTAAAAAGGGCGACCCCAAAGTTTTTAACAGTAACCCATAGTTCCTCAAAAGGAAGCACCTCCCCACATCAACTCTGTTACAAACCCCAGGCTCATGTGTTTTTCCAATTGTCTCCTCAGTCCTCTAAAGTACAGCAGATATAAGCCCAGCCATCCAGCAAACCTTTTCTGAACTATTTGCATTAATAACCTCCCTCCCCTATACATTGGACGTGATCTCACCCATCCCCTGCATAATTGAATTATACCCTCCTTACTTTTGTATTCAACTCCCCAAGCAATGAACAATAATAATCTTAATCACAAATTCTTAATCACTTGCTGAAATTGTATTTTACCAAATCATTCCAGAAAACATCCTACCTTTAGCGAATCATGCACTAGGGCCCCCAGACTCCAGTCTCAGTTCTGCAATCTCTCACCTTTGAGATAATAGACTTCTGATTTTTTTTCCCTGCCACATGAACAATTTAAATTTTCAGACATTTTACTCCATTTGTCAGATCTTTTCCCACTTACTTACACTTTGAAGCCTCCTCACGTCCTCTTCATAATGTATTTACTTTGTGTCATTGGCAAATTTAACAACCACACCTTCATGTTTTTATCCAAATCATTTATAGAAATATGAATAGTTAAGCGCCCAGCACTGATCCCTGTGGCATACCACTCATTACATCATGCCAAGCATAAAATACCTATTTATGCCGACTCTCCACTATTTGTGGTCACCCAATCTTTTATCCTCACCTATGCATTACCTCTTACACCATGTGCCTTCATTTTCAACAATACCATTTGATGTGATACCTCATCAAATGCATTCTAAAATTAGAGACTCTGCTACTGGGGCTGAGGTTTGGCAATGCAAGAAAACTACAAATACTGGAAATCTGAAACAAAAACAAAAAATGCTATAAATACTCAGCAAGTCAGTCAGTATCTCTTTGGCTGGAAACATTGATTCTATTTTTATTTGCAATTCCCTGACCTGCTTAGTCTTTATAGCATTTTCTGTGTTTTTGTACCTTTTCATCTTTCTTTGCAAGTTCTTTTTAAATAGCCTATATATTTATTTTCATCACCTTTGGTTAAAATAAAACATCAATTGAAAATGAATACAAACTCATTAAATGCTGGTTGTACATTCAATTGCACACCCCCATACATTAGGATAATAGAAATAGAAATAATTTTATTGCCACACAACCAAGGTCGGTGGTATTTGGGTTGCCAGCAGCGGTACAATAATAAAGAACACAACCACATTAAAATTTTACACAGACATCCACCACAGCATTCATCACTGTGGTGGAAGGCACAGAGCTTGGCCAGTCCTCCTCCATTTTCCCCCGTGGTCGGGACCTCCACCCTCCACAGCCGTTGCTGCGGGCGTCCAGATGGTAAGGGACAAAGTCAAAGTCAAGGTGAGTCCAGGATCGGCTCTTCCCAACCAGAGACCGCGGCTTCAGGCTGGTGTAGGCCGCAGGCCGGCGGTCAACGTTTTAAAGTACCTGCCGTGCCGCAGCCGGAAGCACCGCAGTCTGCAGGGCCGGCGGTCGAAGCTCCCCTCCTGGGGTGATGTTAAGTCCATGCCGGACCCGCGGTAGAAGACGGCCGCGGGCCGGTGGTGGAAGCTTCTTCTTCCCCCCGGGTCCTCCACGTGAGATCCCGGGCTGTAGACGCCGCACCAGCTGGAGTTCTGCAGACCGCTGCTTCAGGCTGCCGGCTGCCGCGGGCCAGCGTAACGGAGCGCTCCCCTCCAGCGAGGTCTCACCCGCTCCGCGCCGAGAGTCCACGCTGTGCCCGCCACTGAAGCTCCGGGCGCGTCTCCGGGAAAGTCGGCGCCGATCCATGCTGTTAGGCCACGGGGGAGGCGGCCTGAAAAAGTCGCCTCTCCATGGAAGAGGCGGCCGAAACGGTTTCCCCCTTACCCCCCCACACCACCCCCCACACATAACACACAAGGAAACATTAAAAACACACTTTTAAATATACTAAAAAAATTTAAAAAGTTGAAAAAAGACGGACACGCTGCCGACAGGCGCTGCCAGTGCAGCGCCCCCTACCGATCTAAGATTGGATGATTGATGGAAAGTATGCTTTCCCCAAAAATTAGTTACCAATGTTGTTAAAACGAAAGTAAAAAAACTCTGACATAGAAATTCAATTGCGTAGCACTGTTCTCTTGATTCCCCGTTCCACATTTGGAAACTATTATTTTGTGCAATTAAATCAAGTTGCCATTTTGGGGTCATTTGCCGTCAGTCTGGAAACTTGACTGGGCAATTCCTGGTGCAAGTCAGACATGCCTCAATGCAAAAGGTCCAAGGGTTGTCACTATTCCCCATGCGGTACCTCTTTTTGAGCACGGTGGGAGAACTTGGACCACACACTCCACAAGCAGGCCAACTTCAGGTACACATTGCCTCACATGGCCTTTCCTGAACAGAACTGGATGAGGACACCTTCCAAGTCACTTCTTGACCTATTATGGGCAGTGCCCCACTGGCACAGCACCAATTTCCCCTCTTCCTCTTTGACCCCACAAATCATTTCCAGTCTCAACCAAATTAATAATATCTTCACCCCCATTTGATGGAACCACAGCCAACCCTGTGATCTCACACGATGAGTTTCAGTCCCCATTGGTCCGTTTGCTGGTTTCCAATACTGCCAGCAGCAGACCCAGTTTCCAGTTCCCTGATCCATAAGTTCCTGTCTCCAATGTCCCCATACCCATCACAGTACAAGGCCAATCTATGACCACCAATCCTTGAATCACAGCCTCAAAAAACACCTGAGCAGCATATTTGGAGTCCAAAATGCAGTTCAGGACCCTTTTGCTGCATCGTCTGGCACCCCTTTAAATAAGAGCATTCTGCTTCAGCTAAACTCACTGCGTTGGACTTCAGCTCTACGATGCCTTCCTGTGGTTTCCATTGTGCTTTTACCAGGCTCCCTCTACACAAAATGAAGAGAACAATTTTATGCAGCTGCTTTCCACAAAGCAAACCAATACATTCAGCAATAATATGCTGGCTCAATTTTTTTTTAAAGAGGCTATTATTAACCACGATTTATTCAAGAATCCTGTAATCTACATATCAAACTATACAGAGCTCTCAAATGTTACCAAAGGTACAGGTGTCAGGGATATGGGGAAAAGGCAGAAGAATGGGGTTAGGAGAGATAGATTAGCCATGATTAAATTGGTGGAGTAGACTTGATGGGCAGAATGGCCTAATTCTGCTCTTATCACATGACCTTATGACCAGGATTATTAATTGGTTCCAAGTGTAGGTAAAGACGCCCTATCAGATAATGCAACTAAGATTACTAAATTAGCATAATAATTTGGAACAACTGTGAAGAAGCATTAAGTAGGAGACTTATTTGGTATCTAACCCAGGCTGGTTCTGCCCTGGTGTAGAGTGCAATTTTGCAGCTAAATGTGCTATATCTGCCCTTTAAGGCATTTGATGGGAGAGACATTTCATGGGAGACCCTTTAGAGGTAATTTAAATCTGCAACTTATTTATACTCTATAACTCGAATATATCTAAAAATATTGTTAACTATAGCGTCTTATCCCATGCTAATGAATCCTCACAGGAGTTCCACACAAATAATTAGCCAACTACACTTAGCAGAGGACCAGATTCAAGGTTGAACAGATACCCTCTCCACAACTACAAGGGGCGAGAGCACCAAGTTCCCAGTGAAAAGAAGCTTCTCCAACTGGCCCTTTCCCAAGATAGATGTCAGGTAAGATACATCAGCCAAGTGTTATCTTTGATTATTGATAACTACACATATTCCCTTGTGAACTCTGATATTTCTGATTAATAAGCAGCAGTACTTACAGTCGCTCCACTCGCTCTTCAGACAGTAGCAGCCACTGTTCCTCTTGACACAACCGCAACCTTTCTGCTTGCTCTTCAGAGTTATCTGGGATGAAGTCCTTCTGACCATGGGTCCGCTGGGGAATCTTGTGATCCCGGGATCGTGCTAAAAATAACTCTTCAGTGCTTTATGAGGAACATTAAAAGAAAAGCAGACCTTAGCACCTAGTTGGTTTTGTACCCATTTGACTCAGTTGGTGCCATCTGCAGACATGTTTCAATTATTCTCCATGTAACTGATGACCAGAGAGAGGGCAAGCAAAGACCCCCTTCAGCTGACCAAGTCTAAGGCAACCATTAAGCACACATTTACACCCCCACACTAATTTAGTTTTTCCGCAGAGATCACTCCCTCCGTAACTCCCTGGTCAATTCGTCCCTTCCCACCCAAACTACCCCCTCTCCTGGCACTTTCCCTTGCAACTGCAGGAAATGCTACACTTGTCGCTTTACTTCCCCCCCCTTGACTCCATCCAAGGACCCAAGCAGTCTTTCCAGGTGTGGCAGAGGTTCACCTGCACCTCCTCCAACCTCATCTACTGCATCTGCTGCTCTAGGTGTCAGCTGCTCTACATCAATGAGACCAAGCGAGGGCTTGGCAATCGCTTCGCTCAACACCTCCGCTCGGTTTGCAATAACCAACCTGATCTCCCGGTGGCTCAGCACTTCAACTCCCCCTCTCATTCCTAATCTGACCTCTCTGTTCTGGGCCTCCTCCATCGCCAGAGTGAGGCCCACCGTAAATTGGAGGAGCAGCACCTCATATTTTGCTTGGGTAGTTTACACCCCAGCAGTATGAATATTGACTTCTCCAATTTTAGGTAGTCCCTGTTTCTCCTTCTTTCCTCTCCCCTTCCCAGCTCTCCCTCAGCCCACTGTCTCCGCCTCTTTTCTTCTTCAGCACCCCCCACATTAGTCTGAAGAAGGGTCTCGACCCGAAACGTCGCCTATTCCTTCACTCCATAGATGCTGCCTCACCCGCTGAGTTTCTCCAGCATTTTTGTCTACCTTCGTTTAGTTTAGTTTAGAGATACAGTGTGGAAACAGACCCTTCAGCTCATCGAGTCCGCACCGCCAGCTAATGTCATTTTATTCTCTCCATATTGCCATCAATTTCTTTCTCTCCACACAGGACGTATTCGGACAAGTGTTGCATCTCCTGTGGTACCGGGGGAGGGGGTGGCTTGGGTGGGAAGGGAAGAGTTAACCAGGGACTTGCAGAGGGAACAGTCTCTGCAGAAGGCGGAAGGGGTGGAGATGGGAAGATGTGTTAGTGTGAGGAGATGCAACACCTCCTATACCTCCTCCCTCGACTCTGTCCAAGGAGCCCGACTGTCCTTTCAGGTTAGGCAGAGGTTTACTTGTACCTCCTTCAACCTCATCTACTGTATCCATCGTTTAAGGTGTGGACTCTTATACATCAGCGAGACCAAATGTAAACTGGGCGATCGTTTCGCTGAACACCTTCGCTCACTCTTGAAATTACCTGATTTCCCGGTTGCTAAACACTTTAATTCTCCTTCCAATTCCCACACTGACCTGTCTGTCCTAGGTCACCTCCATTGTCAGAGTGAGGCTAAACGCAAATTGGAGGAATAGTATCTCATATTTCACTTGGGCAGCTCACAGCCCAATGGTACGTCTTGATTTCTCTAACTTCAAGTAACCATTTAATTCCCTCTCCCACTCCCTCCCCCAACCCAAGTCGCAGCAGCTTCTCGTTTTCACCCAACAAACAGCTAACATAGATGCTGCCTCACCCGCTGAGTTTCTCCAACATTTTTTGCCTACCTTCGATTGTTCCAGCATCTGCAGTTCTTTCTTAAACAGTTAACAATGGCCTGCTTCCTTTAACATCGTTACTTTTTTGCATTTCTTTCATTCATTGGTGTTTATCTCTCTACACCATCGTTTATATCTCTCGTTTCCCTTTTCCCTGACTACTCTGAAGAAGGGTCTTGACCCGAAACGTTACCCATTCCTTCTTTCCAGAGATGCTGCCTGTCCCAATGAATTACTCCAGCTTTTTGTGCCTATAGGGAGGTTGCACGGCAGTCGGGTCACAACCCATGACCCGTACTGTTGCTACATAGAAACTAGGTGCAGGAGTAGGCCATTCGGCCCTTCGAGCCTGCACCGCCATTCAATATGATCATGGCTGATCATCCAACTCAGTATCCTGTACCTGCCTTCTCTCCATACCCCCTGATCCCTTTAGCCACAAGGGCCACATCTAACTCCCTCTTAAATATAGCCAATGAACTGGCCTCAACTACCTTCTGTGGCAGAGATTCCAGAGATTCACCACTCTCTGTGTGAAAAATGTTTTCTTCATCTCGGTCCTAAAAGATTTCCCCCTTATCCTTAAACTGTGACCTCTTGTTCTGGACTTCCCCAACATCGGGAACAATCTTCCTGCATCTAGCCTGTCCAACCCCTTAAGAATTTTGTAAGTTTCTATAAGCTCCCCCTCAATCCTCTAAATTCTAGCGAGTACAAGCCAAGTCTATCCAGTCTTTCTTCATATGATAGTCCTGACATCCCAGGAATCAGTCTGGTGAACCTTCTCTGTACTCCCTCTATGGCAAGAATGTCTTTCCTCAGATTAGGAGACCAAAACTGTACGCAATACTCCAGGTGTGGTCTCACCAAGACCCTGTACAACTGCAGTAGAACCTCCCTGCTCCTATACTCAAATCCTTTACGCTACGCCAACTGGAGTACACGCGATGAACTGCAGGTAAGCACAGACGATTGTTTCCAGCGTAGTGGGCCCGTTAAAGCTCGCTGAAATAGTCAATTTTTGCACTGTAAATAATTATGGAAATTGGGATCAGCGTGAGAGACATTTATCCTACTTCAGAATTCCAAAAGTGAGGAGAAATGACGGTAGATAGAAGTAAGGCATTATTTGTGTTTTTTCATGATTCCTTTGGCATCTAAAAAGTTTCAGAAGTGATAAATCTGGCTGTAAAATTTTAAAATCGCCCATGGTTCTCAAGTGGGTTTTTACATACAAAAAGAAAACGCCTCTGAAGCAAAATTTATCATTAAAAAAAATCACAAACCTTACGTGGGTTTTGAATTACACTACTCAGATGTAAGCCGAGGAATGGCATTAGCTGTTAATTGGACATAATCAACCTCAGCAAATTGACAATATCCTATTGAAAGGGAGTGGGTATTTAAGCTGTCAGGACATTTTATTATTTGCCAAAATATACATCTCAATAGCATACTTTTCCACGGATATCTGCACGGCCAATGTTCGCCAAGCACTTTAGCTGCTGTTGGCCCTTTAGCTCTCGCTTCTCTTTACCTTCATTTCGCTTCACAATTGGAATTCTGAAGTTTCTCACGCTACCCCGACTTCCACATTTTTTTTACAGCGCAAAAAGTCACAATTTTGGCGGTTTTTAACAGGTAGGAAAGTACGCGTTTCATGTATTAACATATACTGGAAGCTGCGATGTCCTCCAGATGGATTGAGCGGCTCCGTATATCAAGCCCTATCACCCGGTGACCTTACGTGCAACTATTAAGACAATGGACTTTATTTGGTCCTTAATTCCTGACGCTTTCAGACACATATCTAACTACATTGGAGTCCAGGGGAAGTAGTTTGTTGGGGGTCCGGGGAACGTTATTGACGCGATTACTAATCCCAGCCTCTCGACCACTGAATGACTGCATCCTCCCTCAACCGTGTCCGACCCTCAGCCGTTCTCCACCGCCCGACAGTGTCTCGCCGTGGGACCCACTGCCCAGCAACGGGAGCCCAGCCGGGGCCTGGTACCGCTCTGCCCCTGGGCCCTCCCTCGCCCGCAGGCCCCGACCCTCCTTCCTCCCTCCCTCCCTCCCGTGCCCAGCCAGGCCCCCACCCGCCTTCAGGCCCGATCCCTCACCCCGCACCCCCGGGCCTCCCTGCCGGCCCCGGGCCTTACCTCAGCGTGCGCCCAGCCGGGCTCCACACGCTCCGGACCTGCTCCCCGCTCGCCTCCATCAACTCGACTCGGCCCGGACCCACGCCGTCTCCCCTCTGTCGGATCACCCTCCCACAGACCTTCTGCGGCCTCAGTGTCCGCTCAGTGTTTCTTCCGGGCTCGGTCTGCCTTGCGTAATCAGCGCTGGGACGCGGCGTCACTGTGGTCCCGCCTGTACCCAAAGATACTAGAGGAGTATAATCTTTGCCTGTATCCACCCGACATGAATCACTATGCTCCACCAGCTCCTAATGCCCCAGTGTCTCATTACACAACGTCCCTTATCTGCTGGTGTAAGAAGGAACTGCAGATGCTGGTTTAAACCGAAGATAGACACAAAATGCTGGAGTAACTCAGTGGGACAGGCAGCATCTCTGGAGAAAAGGAATAGGTGACGTTTCTGGTCAAGACCCTTCTTCAGACTGGTGCTGAGTCCAAATCCATTCTGGACGTAGGAACAGTGTAAGAATTACATAATTCGGATTGTTTCATCGATCATAGAAACATAGAAATTAGGTGCAGGAGTAGGCCATTCAGCCCTTCGAGCCTGCACCGCCATTCAATATGATCACGACTGATCATCCAACTCGGCATCCCGTACCTGCCTTCTCTCCATACCCTCTGATCCCCTTAGCCACAAGGGCCACATCTAACTCCCTCTTAAATATAGCCAATGAACTGGCCTCAACTACCCTCTGTGGCAGAGAGTTCCAGAGATTCACCACTCTCTGTGTGAAAAAAGTTTTTCTCATCTCAGTTTTAAAGGATTTCCCCCTTATTCTTAAGCTGTGACCCCTTGTCCTGGACTTCCCCAACATCGGGAACAATCTTCCTGCATCTAGCCTGTCCAACCCCTTAAGAATTTTGTACGTTTCTATAAGATCCCCTCTCAATCTCCTAAATTCTAGAGAGTATAAACCAAGTCTATCCAGTCTTTCTTCATAAGACAGTCCTGACATCCCAGGAATCAGTCTGGTGAACCTTCTCTGCACTCCCTATATGGCAATAATGTCCTTCCTCAGATTTGGAGACCAAAACTGCACGCAATACTCCAGGTGTGGTCTCACCAAGACCCTATGCAACTGCAGTAGAACCTCCCTGCTCCTATACTCAAATCCTTTTGCTATGAAAGCTAACATATCATTCGCTTTCTTCACTGCCTGCTGCACCTGCATGCCTACTTTCAATGACTGGTGTACCATGACACCCAGGTCTCGCTGCATCTCCCCTTTTCCTAATCGGCCACCATTTAGGTAATAGTCTGCTTTCCTGTTTTTGCCACCAAAATGGATAACCTCACATTTATCCACATTATACTGCATCTGCCAAACATTTGCCCACTCACCCAGCCTATCCAAGTCACCTTGCAGTCTCCTAGCATCCTCCTCACAGCTAACACTGCCCCCCAGCTTAGTGTCATCCGCAAACTTGGAGATATTGCCTTCAATTCCCTCATCCAGATCATTAATATATATTGTAAATAGCTGGGGTCCCAGCACTGAACCTTGCGGTACCCCACTAGTCACTGCCCGCCATTAAGAAAAGGACCCGTTTACTCCTACTCTTTGCTTCCTGTTTGTCAGCCAGTTCTCTATCCACATCAATACTGAACCCCCAATGCCGTGTGCTTTAAGTTTGTATGAGCAATAAATTGTGTCCACATCAGTACTGTAAATGATCTCCTTCCTAGGCAGCAGGAAATTGTAGAAAATTGTGGATGCAGCCAAACCAGCATGCAATAAACCTCCCTTACATTGATTCCATCTACACATCAAGTTGTCTCTGCAAGGCCACCAACATAATCAAGCACAAACGTCACCCCCAGACACTCCCTCTTCTACCCTCTCAAGATGTAAAAGGTACATAAGTGTGAAAATACATACCTCCAGGTCAGGGACAGTTTCTTCCGAGCTGTTATCAGGCAACTAAACAATCTAATCAACAAAGGAGGCATAGCTTGAGGAGGGTTTCGGCCCGAAACTTTGCCTATTTCCTTCGCTCCATAGATGCTGCCTCACCCGCTGAGTTTCTCCAGCATTTTTGTCTTCTGTAGATGGTCTATGCATGCAACCAATAATATAGCTACCTCAGTACCACTAACCACGCCTTAGTTACCAATTATAATAACGCCTTCTTCTCCTTCTGCGCGGTACAGTAACAGACTGGAGACAGTGACTGCTGATGTGTGTTTAACCCTGTGTTCTCATTAAAGACTGGTGTAAAGAACAAGTGTGTTTGATCACTTATTTACATGGTGTCAGTCAGAAAAGACTCGTGTCTCCTGTTTCCCGGGTTTTATTTCTTTTTTCTGAGTTTATTTCTTTCTCTGCGTTTTGCCTGCACTGACCATGGCATCCTCGTGCCGAAAGCCCGCGCCCCTCATCTTTGATTCTGACATCACAGAGTGCTGGGCTACCTTCGAGTTGGACTTCAGCAACTACATCAACATCGCACATCGGAACGAGCCCGATGCGGTTAAAGCCTCTCTACTTCTCAACCTTGCCGGCCCCGATGCCATGAGGAGAGCAAGAACCTTCACCTACGACCCAGCGGTCCTGGGTCCCGATGATCAGGTACAGATACCTCTAGAGACTGCTGATGACCTGGTATGCCTGCTGCGCAAGTTCAGGGGGATTTGCGACTTGCCCTCGAACCGTATTTTAGAGAGGGCGCGTTTTTTTCACCAGAAAGCAGCTGCCGGAGGAACCTGGTGAATGTTTCATTGCTGACCTGCACTACCTAGCCCAAAGGTGCCGTTTCGGTGCAATGACAGACCAGCTTACCAGGGACATTTTAGTGACGGGGATGCTCGATCAGAGGTTAAGATCGGAGCTCCTCAGGAAACCAGATCTGACTTTGAGCGAAGCCATGCACGCCTGCAGAATGGCTGAGGTCGTTGACCCGCAGATCGGTCAGCGGGAATCGGACACAAAATCGATCAATCTGACCGGGTTTAACAGACCGCGTCCTCGGATGGATAACACAAAATTTGTGCCACGGGCCAGCTTCGGTCCCGGCGGGGTGCCCCCCAGAAAGTGCCCCAATTGCAGTGCTGAGACCGATGGGAAAGGCCACCAATTGCGTGCTGAAAAAAACATCGCGGGCCCTTACGTTTTATGTTTTGAACTCTGACTGTGTGACTCTGTTGGGCAACCAGGCATGCCAGGACCTGGGACTGGTGTCGTTCGACTGAACGGTCCACAAAGTGCTGATTTCGCTGGATCCGATATCGGAATACCCCGACCTGTTTAACGATGAGCTGGGCAAGCTGCCCATCACCTACAAAATTGCCATTGACCCGAAGGTGGCGCCTGTGGTCCGCGCACCGCATAGAGTGTCCCACGCCATGAAAGACAAAGTTGAGTCGATGTTGAACGACATGGTCGCCATGGGAGTGCTGGAGGCGGTCAGCGAGCCCACCGAGTGGGTCTCCACCATGGTTGCCACCCTGAAAAAGGACAGAAACGAAATACGCGTGTGCATCAACCCGAAGGATTTAAACATCGCAATCAGGCGGCCCCACTATCCCATGAGGAACGTGGAGGACATTGCAGCCCAAGTCGGACAGGCCACTGTTTTCTCAGTCCTCGACGCGAAGAGTTCCTTTTGGCAAATACCACTGGACAAGGGCTTCTGACCTGACGACGTTCTCTACACCGTTTGGCAGATTTAAGTTTCTGCGAATGCCATTCGGCATCAATTCTGCAAGCGAGGTGTTTCAGAGGGCGATGGAACAGTTGTTCTCCGGCCTGCCGTGCGCCATCATCGTGGATGACATCCTGGTTTATGGAAAGGACGTTGCCGAGCACGACATGAACCTCCGCCGCGTCCTGGATCGGGCTCGGCGGATCAACCTGAAGCTGAACTCTAAAAAGTGCAGGTTCCGGGTCTCGGAAGTCACGTATGTCGGGCATGTCTTCACTTCGGACGGACTAAAGCCCGACCCATTGAAGGCTGCCGCAATCACCGAGATGCCGGCTCCCACCGACGTGCTCGGTCTGCAACGATTCCTGGGTATGGTGAACTACCTAGGGAAGTTGATACCCAATCTCAGCGAGCTGAGCTCGTCCCTGCGGCAACTGACCAGAAAGGTCAGTTCGAGTATGAGTCGGCCCCCACTTGGTCCTGGTTCCCGCAACACCAGCAGGCGTTGGACTGTCTGAAGTCCAAGTTGATTAGCACCCCGACACTAAGGATTTTCGACCTACGGCGCCCGATCACTGTCACCTGCGACGCCTCAAGGTTCGGGGTCGGTGCGGCCTGAGGTAGCTTATTATTGGTTGCATGCATAGACCATCTACATCCTTCCCCTTAGAAAATCAAACATGGCATGGAACCATGGCAACAGAGTTAAACAAAATTAAACAAAATCGCCGTAACGAACAGGCAGCTTAATAACCCGACCCGAGCGCGTACGGACCATGCCTTCCCTCCCTTCACCGGAAAGAACAGAGGAATCAGCGGGAGCTGGAGACGGCGAAGCCGCAGGAGAAACCGAGAACGGTAGGGGGGGACCGACATGCAGGAGGGGTGAAAACGCGGTAGTTACAATTTATAATAACGCCTTCTTCTCCTTCTGCGCGGTACAGTAGCAGACTGGAGACAGTGACTGCTGATGTGTGTTTAACCCTGTGTTCTCATTAAAGACTAGTGTAAAGCACAAGTGTGTTTGATCACTTATTTACATCTACCTTCTAATCGAATCAACAATCCTGATCTACCTCATTGGAAACCCTTGGACTATCTTTAATCAGATTTTACTGGTTTTGTCTTGCACCTCTCAAATTTGAGGAAGGACATTCTTGCTATTGAGGGAGTGCAGCGTAGGTTCACGAGGTTAATTCCTGGGATGGCAGGAGTGTCATATGATGAAAGAATGGAACACGACTGAGCTTATATTTACTGGAATTTAGGAGGATGAGAGGGAATCTGATAGAAACATATTAAATTATTAAGGGATTAGACACATTAGATGTATGAAACATGTTCCCGATGTTGGTGGAGTCCAGAACCAGGGGCCACAGTTTAAGAATAAGGGGTAGGCCATTTAGAACTGAGATGAGGAAAAACTTTCACCGAGGGAGTTGTGAATCTGTGGAATTCTCTACCTCAGAAGGCAGTGGAGGCCGATTCACTGGATGCACTCAAAAGTTAGATAGAGCTCTTGGGGCTAGCGGAATCACGGGATATGGGGAGAAGGCAGGAACGCGGTACTGATTGTGGATGATCAGCCATGATCACATTGAATTGCGGTGCCGGCTCAAAGAGCCGAATGGCCTACTGCACCTAATTTCTATGTATGTAAACGTTATTCCCTTTACTCTGTAGAAAGAGGACGACTTGATTGTAATCATGTATGTAATCATAGCACCTAACATAAAAAACATTTCACTGTACCTCAGTACCAGTGACAATAAACTAAACTAATGGATCTGAAAAAATAAGCTCTTGATTTCAACCATTTTTCATTTTTCTCAGGCACCTTATTAGACCACGATGTCCCAAAGCTTTACTTGTGTGGAATTAAGCTCCCAATCTCAAAATGATTATGTAGAAAATCTTTAAAGGTGTAAAGTACAACAGAGAGTGGCAGTGAATCTCTCTGCGTGTAAGTAATACCATTACAACATGTATGATGGATATCTGAGTATCTATAGCAGTACATTCTTCGCCTGCATCCAGAACAAAAATCAAAGCATTGGAGGAACTCAGAGTTTCAGGCAGCATATGAGGAGACAATGGACAGAAGACATTCCAAGTCTGGAGTCTTTTTCATTCTGAGTGGAGCCGGGGGAGGGAGGAAGCTGGAAAAGAGAGGTGGGGATGAGGCAAAGCGTGAAATGGGGTTAGGAAGGGATAAGGGTGAAAGGGAACTGGGTAGAGGGAAAAGATGGGATAATAAAATGGAAATATGGGATTCGGGCATATGGGAAACATGTGGAAGTTATGGAGGTGGGGAAAGGGTGACTGGTGGTGGTAGGAGTTGGTGGCAGAAATGTGTCTGCATTGCGGTGAGGGTGGGGCAGAGGAAAGGGAAGGGGGAAGTTGGGGGGGGGGGGCATTATTTTAAATTGGAAAATTCAATGTTCATACTGTTGGGTTGAAAGCTATCAAACGGAATATGAAGTGATCATCCAGTTTGTGTGGCCTCATGCTCGCAAAGCAAGAGGCCCAGGTTAAAAAGTCAGTATTGGCATGGGATTTAGGGAGTTAAAATGGTGGGCAACCAGGAGGGCCAATAGACCTTTGCACACAGACTTCAATTGTTCAGCAAAATGGTTGGCAGGTATATGCTTGGTCTCAGCAAAGTAGAGATCACATCAGGAGCACTGAATGCAATAAACATGTGGAATAGATGCGCATGAACCTCTGTCTCACCTGGACAGGCTGCTGGGGTCTCTGGATGGAGACAAGAGAGGAGGTGTAGAGACAGGGTGTTACATCTCCTGCCCTTGCAGGGGAAAGTGTCTTGAGAGGTGGAAGGTTGGGAGGGTAGGAATGAAAGAACCATGGAGTTGCAGGGAGAGTGTTCTCTGCAGGGGTGGGGATGGAAAGATGTGCACTGGTAGAGTGGGATCATGTCGAAGGTGGCAGAAATGTCGACGTTTCTTCTCCGTCATGTGAATATGATTTGTGGCACGTATGAGTCATGGGCAAAGAAAACACATCTGCCTTGTGGTTAAAATAAACATCCAAAAAATAAATATCAATGGAAAAAGAGTCATGGGATTTTATTCTTTATCCTGGGTATGGATGAAATGATCACTGGAATTTCCGAAGTCACTATATATCAAACAGCAGCAGAATGGCAAACAATTGGGTTTGTCTGTTTATTTTTAAAAGAGCATTTCAATGGATATTACCAATCTTCTTTAATGAAACTGACTCAACTTTATGCATGAGTAAGGATGGGTGTGGTTCCATTGGTACAAAACATAAGTGAATGAAAAGCTCCAAAATGCTGTGTTTGTGCAGATGGCAAATTAATGGGGAGAGTTTTGTACAGGTCATTGACCGGGTTTTAAGACTTGGTCATAATAACTCCACTTGTTGGAAAGGAGAGGTTTGGAGGGCATTGTTTGCAATTGGAGAATTCAGTGTTCATACTGTTGGGTTGTAAACTACCCTAGCAGAATAAGAGGTAATGTTCCTCCAGTTTGTGTGTGACCTCACTCTGGCAATGGAGGAGGCCAAGTACAGAAAGGTCTTGGGAACAGGATAAAAATGATTAGTAACTGGAAACTCCTGCAGCCTTTGGCACACAGAGCTCAAGTGTTCGGTGGAAAGGTTGCTTAGGTCTTACCAATGCAAAGGAGACCACATCGATGAGGTTGAGGTATTT
Source organism: Amblyraja radiata (assembly GCF_010909765.2). Taxonomy (NCBI): domain Eukaryota; kingdom Metazoa; phylum Chordata; class Chondrichthyes; order Rajiformes; family Rajidae; genus Amblyraja; species Amblyraja radiata. Next base: position 24,736,779 of record NC_045981.1, read on the forward strand.
AGTGAGTGCACATTACAGTGTTGGTAGGTTAATCAACCATTGCAGTAGCTGCATGACAGTGAGAAAGTGTAAGGGTGGTATCAGTCAGCTGTTGTCATGATGGGTGTAGTTATCAGACGGGACAGAAAAATCCATGCGCAGGTTTCCTCTCCCTAGCCCAAGGGTTTGATCAGTTTTACCTATTGTCCCAAGTACAATGGGTGGAAAACACATTGCATGCCTTCATGCACAAGTCATGTTCCCAGACAAAGTGACTCATTGGAATAAGTAGTCCCATCTGCCAATCTAAAGAAAACATCACCGCTCAGTTAGAAGGCTGACAAGCACATATGGGAAGGAATCCTCAGAATAATCTATTTGGTCACTGAAGGAGTTTGGTAACATTTGATGCTAGAGGCCAATATGAAACGTTTATGAGCAAGACAAGGGTTAGCATCCAAATCAAAGATGGTAACGCCACAGGAGATCCTTCTTCCCTGTGGGTATCAAACTGTACAACTCCTCCCGCTTCTGTCATGGGGTAGACTAAGACTGACCTCTCCCCTCAATCCTCAATCTTTGCACATCTCCAATCCTCCGTCACTTTAATTTAATGTTTTATCTATTTTGTGTTTTTATGACTGTTGGCAGATCAATTTCCCTCCCAGGATAAATAAAGTTCTGTCATATTGTAAGCTTGAAGAATTAACAGCACAGGCTCAAGGCTTGTGGTCCTCCTCTAAGATTCAGACACTCCAATTCCCACTGATACTACTTGCAATGCTCTTGGCATTGGTTTTGAAGCTGGGGATGAAAAGGACGGAGCAGCAAGTTTTGATTTGCGTGGCTGGCATGAACATGATATTGGATTACTAAACTGGGACAAACCTTCCACTTCCTGGCATGTAACAAACATGCCATTGCCAGAAGCAAAGTTAATTCATCCCACTCCCTGTTTTAATGTTAACCTTGCATCTTGTTGAATGCAGCTTTGCTTCCTTTTTGCGATTAAGTTTGTCCACGTCACTGCAAAGAGGATCCAAGTGTAGTTTTCACAAGAACTGGAGAACTTGCATTTATAAAGAGATTTACATAATCTCAAACTCCACATTCAATATAATATTCTTGAACTATTACCGACTGTAGTAATTTAGAAAAATAAACATCCTTTCTACATGTCGACAACGGTAGAGCACAGGAACAGGCCCTTCATCCCACAATTGTCCGCACCGAACACAATGCCAAGTTAAACTAATCTCCTCTGCCTGCCCATGATCCATACGCGCTATCGTACCTCCAAATTTTGTGCATCCCCAAGACTTTGTATGAGCATTCAGACCAGGGCCTTAAAATCACACACTGTATGGCAGTCCTACAGTATCATTTTAGCTGATGAGGAGGAGAAAGATGCAGCAGGAGAGAGGGTGACAGCTCCCATATTCACATAGAGACATTTAGATCTCGGTCAACGCAGGAGGAAGATGCATCAGGGAGAGGGGGAGTGTAGGCACAATACCCATCAAACGCATAAGAAATGCATGGCAAGAGATGTCCACAGGTGTCTCCATCTGGAATTTCAATCACCACAAAAAAACTAAAACTTCTTGCTTGATCTTTCAAGATGCCCTGCACATTGTCTGCACCCAATGTCACATGTACCGAGGTACAGTGAAAAGCTTTTATGGTGTGCTAACCAGTCAGCGGAAAGCCAATGCACGATTGCAATCGAGCCATCCACAGTGTACAGATACACGATAAAGAGAATAATGTGACTAACATTTAGTGCAAGAATAAACCAGTAAAGTCCAATCAAAGATAACCCAAGGGTCTCCAGTGAGATAGATAGTAATTTAGTTGTGCTGGGATGGTTCAGTTGCCTGATAACAGCTGGTAAGAAACTGTTCCTGAATCGTGTGTGTTTTCACGCTTCTATACCTTTTGCCCAGTGGGAGAGGAGAGAGAGTAGCCAGGGTGGTATCATCCTTGATTATGCTGGTGGCCTTGCCGAGGAGGCATGAGATATAAACGGAGTCAATGGAAGGGAGGTTGGTTTGTGTGATGGTCTGGGCTGCATCCACAATTCTCTGCAATTTCTTGCGGTCTTAGATGGAACTGTTCCCAAACCATGCTGTGATGTATAAAATGCTTTCTACTGCGCACCTGTAGAAGTTGGTGGGAGTTGTTGGGGACATGCCAAACCTCCTAAGCCTAAGAAAGTAGAGGCGTTGGTGTGCTTTCTTGGAATTGCTTCTATGTGGGTCATCCAGGAGAAGTCTACTTCGGCGCCATCAATGTACCGTTTCGCTTCCTGAAGTCGATTACTATCTCCTTTGGCTTACTGGCATTGAGTGACAGGTTGCAGTCTCGACACCAGGACATGAAATTCTCAATCTCTTTCCTGTACTCCCTCTCATCATTATTTTTTTATATCTGGCCCACAATGGTGGTGTTGTCTGCAAATTTATAAATTGAATTAGATTTGTACATGGCTGCACAGTCGTGGATGTGCGAGGATTAAAGAGGGGCTGAGAACACATCCTTGCGGAGCACCAGCATTGAAGATTATTTAAAGGATGATTTGTTCCCTATCCTCACTGAGTGGGGTCTGCAGGTCAGGAAGTCGCAGAGGTGAACACTGACTCCAACTCCCACTAGTTTGGTGGTGTGCTTGGATGGCATAATGGTATTAAAGGCAGAGCTGTGGTCAATGAATAGTAGTCTGATGTAGGTGTCTCTCTGATCCAGGTGTTCCAAGGATGAATGTAGGGCCACGGAGATGGCATTGGCCGTGGACATAGAAACACAGAAACATAGAAAATAGGTGCAGGAGTAGGCCATTCGGCCCCGAGCCTGCACCGCCATTCAATATGATCATGGCTGATCATCCAACTCAGTATCCTGTACCTGCCTTATCTCCATACACCCTGATCCCTTTAGCCACAAGGGCCACATCTAACTCCCTCTTAAATATAGCCCATGAACTGGCCTCAACTACCTTCTGTGGAAGAGAATTCCAGAGATGGTTCCAGAGAATTCCAGGACCTGTTGTGGCGGTTGATATTGGAGGATCTTGGTCCTCCTACGGAAGGCACCACAAGGCACAGGAAAGAACCCACCAATGTCGTCTCCGTGGGATCTATCACATCTACTGGCAGTATATGAACCAGTGTCAGCATTCTTTCCCAGGCAAACATTCCCAGAGAACTTCACATCCGCTTCAATCACCTTCGAACTGGAGTGGAAGCAAGTTATTCACAATCCTGAGGGATCACTTAGAAAATAAGTCACTAATTTAAGCAATGTATTTTACAAAGTAATTGCATGAAAAATACAAGCTCATGAATCCAAGGGAAGAAGCAATAATCATGGAAAACCTTCTACACTAAAGAAGCCAATCCATCTCATCAGATTCTGGGATCAATATATCTCATCAGCCTCACCTTCCTCGTCCATCGTTGGCTCATGACATTGCAGATCACAGCCCTTCAAGTACAGTTGGTCAAACAGGTGTTCTTATTCCCTGAAAGGCTGTTTGCAATGGGGTATAAAGTGAGGCTTCACAGAATAACAAAGACAATAATGCAGCATAATTATATTTGCAGATCATACAAAAAATGGCTGCAGAGTTGATAACATAAGAAGCTGTAAACTGCAGAAAAATATCAATAATCAATCAGGTGGCAGGCAAGTAACAAATGGAATTCACTACAAAGGAAGGGATGATATGCATTTGGGGAAATCAAACATGCAAATAAATATATCGGTGCATCAGAGTGTAGAGGAGCAGAGACACTTGGAGGGCATAGCCTTAGTTCCCTAAAGCTAGCAAGACAGAAAAAAAACTTGTTTTTCTTTCAGTATTGAATATAAGACCACAGAAGTCAAGCTGAAACTAATTAAACATTAGTTAGATCACACCTACAGCATAATCCAGGAGTGATGTGGATGAGCTTATCTCCAGAGTGTGTACAAAGGAAATTCACATGCATGTTGCCGTGATAGGGCAATGTTTAATTATGTGGAAAGGTTAGACAGGTACTGTTTTCTTAAGAACAGGAAAGAGCGGTTGGCAACAGCAGTTAATTGAGGTGCATAAAATTACAAAAGATCCCAGTAAGATGATTAACTAAGACCCATTTTCCATTGCAGAGATGTCAGAAGCTAAGGACATAGATTTAAGATGTAACATTTGGATGAGCCTAAAGAAAAATGATTGTGACTCGGAACACATGGTGTGAAAGGATAGTGAAGGCAGACATTTTAAAATAACAAAGCACAAACTATCAGGCATAAAAGAAGAGTTTCTGATCTTTGCACCTTTCATTAAAACACAAATCCTATTTAATTTTCCGTAGCTCTTTTTTAAACCCAGAAAAGTTTAGGAAGGAACTTGTGCAAAAAGAAATGAGGAAGCACATTAAAAAGCAGTTGAAGAGTTTGCACAATGCCGTCTCCATCCAATGTTATATAGAATAGATTAACCATCATATACAAGAAACTTGAATTCCTGCACTTTTAATCAAGTTGTGTGCAATGTCTCCAAAGTAGGTACATTCATTCATTGATTCTAGTATGTGATTTATAAAATGTAGTCATTTCTGACATTGAACAACATTGAGTCTACTTCTGCATTTCCTACTTCACAGGGGCAATAAAACCCCAATTTGGTGGGAGGCACAGATATGGCTGGATGCTGGCTAGAGGTATAGGTAAGGAGATACAGATATATTAATCAGGACACCTTTCCCTCAGCGGGGTTACTCTCCATTTTCTTTCCAGTGGTTTACAAATAATTATTACACTCATTAAATGTGTGAGCAGGTTTTCTCATAAAGCCGCTCCCTTTACACATACTGTATCTATTTTGACCCATAGCCTGTGCTGGATTAGCTGTTTGCAATGTTCTCAAGCAAGGGAGAGACTAAGAATAAAAACCCAGGTCCTGCTAGCTCCTGATCACTGTCAACAAGTTTACAATCAAACAGCAGGGATGTTCCCTGTGGTCAAATAGTTTCAGACAATCAACACACAATAATGACCATTACGTAAATAGTCTATAAGCAGTGCCTTGCACCTATTCTGCTTTCCCCACACCCAGTGAGCTGCTCCCCAATTACCATAGAGCAGTCACTTACCGAGTCACCTTATCATTAAGGCTCAACTGCAGACATTTATTTTATTATTCTAGAATTCAGGTAATCTCCATTTTCTGACAGTGTTTCAATGGAATAGTTCTGGATTACCAGACAGTGACAGCTCTCATTAATACATGTGGACATTTGAAGGCAGGTAAACTTCCAGTTTTACACAAACAAGAGGCCTTATTGACAATGGGAGGAAGGTACTCTTTGCACTTGCAGAACTATAAAATCCCTATTCATAATGGTCTGCTGGACACAGGACTATAACACATCAAGTTCCAACGATAACATCAGAAACGCAACTTCAACGTCAACCCACGTGAGCAGTAATGAAAATCACAGGTTCCTCATGAGGATCACCTGGCATTGTGCCATTGGGGACAGACTCCCTGGGAGAGAAATATGTCTTATATTGTCTTTTTATTTCCTTGTAGCCTGGCAGAGAAATTAGTCATATTCAAGGTACCAGAATAAGAAGTGGAAAAAAAATAAATCATGTTGACTTTGCATCTGTCCACAATGTCCCTAACTTTAATATTTACATAATCACATGTGATTGCCAGGGAAAGTATCATGAATTTGGGTGCCTCCCACAACCCAACCCTCCAACCACCTTCAACATTCCTGCAAACCTTTACCTCGCTCAGCTTCCTCCTGAGAATGCCAGAGTCAACAATGTATCAGAACCAACCTTATTTCCTAGTTAGGCATAAAAAGCTGGAGTAACTCAGCGGGTCAGACAGCATCTCTGGAGAAAATAGGTGACATTTCGGGTCAAGACCCTTCTTCAGACTGAGAGACAGGGGGCCAGTAGTTCCTACTTATTTCCTGGTTTCTGTGAGAACAGCCTGAGTTTTCCTGCTGGGAGCCTGGTTAATGTCTATTCTAAGATTTGCCCAGATTCTTCTAACCCACAAGTAGGCTATTGAGAAGCTTTGGTGTGCTTTCTTGGCATTGCTTCATTATGGGTAGTCCAGGAGAAGTCACTACTTTGGCACTATTCCCATTTAATTTATACCTAATATCATGATAATTCACTATATTCACAGCAACAGGACCCCATGTATTAGATTTGTCCCAACTATCAACAGTTGATATGAAAGAACTAGCTGTACTCCTACTATCAACATATACAAGCAACCTATTATAATCAAAGCTCCATATAACTTGAACCAGGTAGATGTTACACATGTATATTCATTTAATTTCTCTCAGAACAAACCAAATGAACATGTGGTATCACAAGTTCATCAATTCAGATGGATAGATTCTTGATTAGTACAGGTGTCAGAGGTTATGGGGAGAGGGCAGGAGAATGGGGTTAGAAAGAAAAGATAGATCAGCTATGATTGAATGGGGAGTAGACTTGATGGGCCAAATGGCCTAATTCTAATATTCCTTGTGACCTTATAATTGATAGGAGAGAATAGTAAGATTAAACGAGAACTTACTAGTTCGAAGTTTGATCTGTATTTTATGAGGAGTTACGATGAGGGATTACGTGAAGAACCCGTCCAGCACGCATGCGCGACATACTTCAAAGCAGCGGTGTGGAATCACAGAAAGACACAATAATTGAAATAAACATAGTAAAGAAAAGGAGAACTTAAATACCAGTTGATCTCTATAATTGAGGGTGGGAGCAGAGGGCACGTAATCCCTCATCGTAACTCCTCATAAAATACAGATCAAACTTCGAACTGGTAAGTTCTCGTTTAATCTTACTATTTTACTTCGGAGTCACGTGAGTGACTACGTGAAGATTTTAAAGCTCTGTGATTTCAAACCGTGTAACAGTTCATACTTCACTCGCTGCCGAAGTCATTCGAGGGAGGAAGTATGTTATCGTAATCAACCATGAATCTGTTTGTAAAAACAATAATGGTGTTTATTAAACAATAACAAAAACAAAAATGCTCCCCCGGCTTAAATTATATATTTGCAGATTCTAATATTTTTTCTGCAAACGATACAGGTTCTGCCAGCGGCTTGTTATAAAAAGTTTGGAACGTTTTCTCCCTAGACCACCCCGCTGTAGCCAGGATGTGGTCCATAGGCATGTCCATCCTCTTAGCCGCCGATGTGGATGCTGCACATTAGTATTTACTCCAGCAGCTCTCAGCACCTGCTTGAGCCATCTTGAAATAGTTTGGCTCGTCACCCGACCATGAGGTTTCTTGTGGCTGACCCATAAGGCTTTTTCTCTCCCTCGGGGATTTCATGTTGTGTCAATGTAATTCAATAAGTGGGTCATGACATATAACTGTGGTTCAGGTGGGTAAGCCCGGAATTCCATGACTGGACCTGATGTTCCTGGTCTGCTCTGTTTGACCAGCCCCTGAATGGTAAATGAGACACGGTCTGGTATTATAACCATTGTCCAATCGTAGTAGATGGAAGGACTGGACTCTTTGTGCTGAGACAAGTGCCATCAGCATGACCGTCTTCAGGGTTAGTTGTTCCAGGGTGAGGGACCTGGCTGGTGACCATCCCCTAAGGTATGTCAGGACCACACTGACATCCCAGATTTGGGTGTACCTAGGTCTGGGGGGATTAGAGTTGAATATGCCTCTCATGAGTTTGATCACCAGCGGGTGGGACCCCATGGCCTGTGGTCCTGGTGTCTGAATTAAGTAGGCTGACAGAGCACTTCTGGCTGTATTAATGGCGCTGTAGCTGAGTCCTTCATTGTGGTGAAGGTCTGCCAGGAACTCCAGTACATTGGTTATTGTGGTAGTTGAATATGTAGTTCCTGTGTTCGAACAGTATCTTTCCCACTTCTTGATGTCTCTACAGAGAGATTTATGCCAGTTGGAAGAGTGGGCTGAAAGATGGCAGATGGAGTTTAATGCTGATAAGTGTGAGGTGCTACATCTTGGCAGGACAAATCAAAATAGGACGTACATGGTAAATGGTAGGGAATTGAAGAATGTAGGTGAACAGAGGGATCTGGGAATAACTGTGCACAGTTCCATGAAAGTGGAATCTCATGTAGATAGGGTGGTAAAGAAAGCTTTTGGTGTGCTGGCCTTTATAAATCAGAGCATTGAGTATAGAAGTTGGGATGTAATGTTAAAATTGTACAAGGCATTGGTGAGGCCAATTCTGGAGTATGGTGTACAATTTTGGTCGCCTAATTATAGGAAGGATGTCAACAAAATAGAGAGAGTACAGAGGAGATTTACTAGAATGTTGCCTGGGTTTCAGCAACTAAGTTACAGAGAAAGGTTGAACAAGTTAGGGCTTTATTCTTTGGAGCGCAGAAGGTTAAGGGGGGACTTGATAGAGGTTTTTAAAATGATGAGAGGGATAGACAGAGTTGACGTGGAAAAGCTTTTCCCACTGAGAGTAGGGAAGATTCAAACAAGGGGACATGACTTGAGAATTAAGGGACTGAAGTTTAGGGGTAACATGAGGGGGAACTTCTTTACTCAGAGAGTGGTAGCTGTGTGGAATGAGCTTCCAGTGAAGGTGGTGGAGGCAGGTTCGTTTTTATCATTTAAAAATAAATTGGATAGTTATATGGATGGGAAAGGAATGGAGGGTTATGGTCTGAGCGCAGGTATATGGGACTAGGGGAGATTATGTGTTCGGCACGGACTAGAGGGGTCGAGATGGCCTGTTTCCGTGCTGTAATTGTTATATGGTTATATGGTTATATGGTTTGACAAGTATTGTTTCCTTGTGGACATGCGGTGGGATGCTGTCATCATGTTGATAGTGTTGTCTGACAATCCCAGGCCGAGCAGAGGTCTTTTCAAAACCTGCAACCCAGGAGTTTAATTTTATCGTGGCATGGGTGGCTTATGCCTGCTACCGGGTGAGTTAATAAGTCTGGGCTACTGGGAAAAGTCATTGGGGTTTCGATGACCATGTCGAGGACCACTGGGAACCATGGCTGTGTAGGCCAGTCGGGTACTATCAAAATACCTGAAGCAGAGTCCATCTGTATTTTGCGTAGCACCCGACTGATGAGGCAGATGGGAGGAAAAGCATAAAAGAAGAATTTTCCCCAGTCCAGCACAAATGCATCTATCGCTGCTGCCACAGGGTCTGGTTCCCAAGCGGCATACATTGGTACCTGGTGATTTAGTCTGGATGCAAACAGATCGATATCTGGCGTGCCATATTGCTTTGTAATTTTAGCAAATGCTTTGGGATTTAACATCCATTCGGTGTTATCATTGAATTTGCGTGACCTGGTGTCTGCCACTGTATTTAGCTTACCTGGTAGGTAAGTTGCTGATAGCCAAATATGTCTATCGACACACCATTGCCAGATTGTGTTGACCAAATTGTCACATGATATCGACTTTATTCCGCCCATATGGTTAATATAGGCCACCACCGTGGTATTATCTATTTGTAAACGAACATACAAGTGATGCACCCAACATTTCCAGATAATTTATGCCCAGTGTCTGTAGTAAAGATGACTCTAGATTAGTCCATCTACCACCTGTGCTGGATATGGTATTAGTTGCTCCCCAGCCTTGAGCACTGGCATCTGTTTGAATAATTAACGTTGGGTTAATGATGACGATAGGGCTGGAACTATGCCAAACGTTCCCTACCCACCATTGTAATTCTGATATTGCTCCAATGGGTAATTTCATGACTCGGTCAAAGTGACCTGCATGTCGTTTTAACGCCTGCACTTTTGCTCTTTGTAAGTTTTGATAGTGCAGAGGTCCAAATTGTGTAGCTGGAAATGCTGCTACCATTTTGCCAATTACTCTTGCCACTTGTCGAATGGTTGGTCGATCGTTGACGATTAAATTGTTACATGTTTGTGCCAATTCTGCTGCTTTCTCTTTTGGCAACGTTACTGACATGTGGACTGAGTTAATTGTGAATCCCAGATAGTCCATGTTTGTGGATGGCATCAACTTAGATTTATCTGGATGTAAGACAAATCCCAAGTTTTCAAACAATTGTTTGGTAGCTGACACAGCTGATTTAGCCAATTCCATGGTTTTGCCTACTATTATGATATCATCAAGATATGCCATGACAATATGTTTCTGTTTCTTAATATTGCCAAGGCTGGTTTTACTATCTTGGTAAATAATCTTGGGGCTGATGTTAACTCATTAGGCAACGCTTTAAACTGCCATTGTTGCCCCATCCAGGTAAATTTCAGGTATCTGCGATGATCCTTTTGAATGGGTACTGAATAGTAAGCATCTTTAAGGTCGATGCTTGCCACGAAATATCCTTTGGAAATCAGTTGTTTGGCAGTTACAAATGTTTCCATTTTGAAATGTATATATACTTAACAAACATATTTAGTGAAGTTAAGTCAATGATGATGCGACATCCACCATCTTTTTTGGTTTTAGTAAATATATTTGAGACAAATTCCAAGGGTTCATGTTTATTTTTCTCAATGATACCCTTTGTAAGTAGCCTCACCAGTTCTGCTTGACCCTCTAGTTTTTCTTTAACTGAGAGGGTAAAGACCCTTTGGGGTGTATGCTGAACTGGTGGCATGTTTTCTTGAACAAATTCTATTTTGTATCCACGAATACTGTTGAGTATATATTTATCATTCGTGATAGACCTCCATGCTTCCACAAACAGGTGTAATCTCCCCCCTGTTAGTATAGATCCCCCACTTTTTATATGCTGGTAGGAACCAGACCCACCTACCTCCATGGTTATGGGTGTTTCTTCTGTTTCTTTGTTGGACGATGTGTTGCCTGATGTGCTGCTGGTTGGGGGTGGCGCATTTTCCATGGGGTCCGCTCTGGGCCCTGGCCTAACAAAGGCTTTCGGGGATGGTATGCGGACCCCGAGCTTTCACCAGTCCCATGAGGCTGACGTCGACTGGTGGACGCGGTGGGGTACTGCCGTCTGGGCCTTGTGGGTCTGCTCGTTCCTGGGCCTGCCCTCATGAGGCCAAATGTTTTGGACTCTTCTTCCAGGTCCTTCATTTTTTTAGAGAGGTCCTTACCAAAGAGCAGGATTCGGGGCTCTGAGGCCGGTGTTTTGCACAATCCTGCAAATTTCGGGTTGAGGGCAGGTCTTATTATCTCCTTACGGAGGTTGTTTATCTCGTATTGGGTGTTGCACAGCAGAGCTAAGGTATCTTGCTGGTTTGTGGTCATATCCACCCCATCCACGGAACGAACATAAGAAGTAATGGCTGACGTCAGGAGCCTGAGAATCCGCTGTAATTTTAATTCTTGGTTGCGGATGTTCTGCCCAACGTGCCCCCAGATTTGGCTGTTGACGGCCGGCACGTTGAGCGAAGCGCAATTTTCTGGGGCCGAATACAGCTCTAGTGCCTCATTGACTACCTGCTCTTGTAGGGGTTTGAAGGACAGGTAGTCTATGCTGGCCACCAGTTTTGGCTCTAATGGCCGTCCTGCTCGTGGTGCAGCCACGTAGCGGTTGACCACACCCAGCAGCTCTTCCTGGTCCTGTACCCCAAGCGTACTCCCGACATCTTCGGCCAGTGACTCCTTCTTGACCAGTCCAGCCCTGGTCGCCAATGCTGCCCTCGGCTGAGGGAGAAGCAATGGCCAGTGCCTTGTAAGGCACTGTGGCGGGAGTGCCCGAACTCCTTTGGCGAGACTGCTCCAGCTCCCGAAGCAAGTCTCGCTGGAGCATTTGCTCCATGAGCCGCTCCATGCGGCTCAGGCGGCTGCCTCTGCCGCTCTCGGGCGGCGTGACGTCCTCGTCGGAGATGTCGGACATTACCGGCCGGTTTGTCTTCCGTGTTGATTTACTTCCAGCCCGCTGCTCAGGCTGCGCTAGCGACACTGGGCTCGGCTCGGTGTCAGAAATAGCGGACCGTAGCGTGTGCGGTCCTGCCGCCTCTCGCCCCCCACTGATGGAACGCTCCTCTGTTGGAGTCGAACGGGGGGGCGGTCTTTTTTGCTTGCCTTACTTTGCTCATTTTTTCCAGTTGTCTCGACCTGGTGAGACAAAGCAAAACAACGTTTTCGAAATACGACCTCAGAATAAACTTACCTGACGGTCCATCTTTTTTAAGCTGTAGCGTGAACGCTCATGTCGCGCATGCGTGCTGGACGGGTTCTTCACGTAGTCACTCGCGTGACTCCGAAGTAAAATTAAGCCATTCAGCCCATCAAGTCTACTCAATCATGGCTGATCTATCTCTCCCTCCTCACCCTCGTCTCCTGCCTTCTCCCAATAACCTCTGACACCAAAACTAATCAAGAATTCCACAGATTCATCATAATATTATATGCTCAATTATTTTACTTCCTATTAAGTGCACAGGCAAATTTTACAACTGAATTTTATTATTTCTGTGAAATAGTATTGAATTTGTGCATTAACAAAAAAAATAACAATTTGCTGTGCAGCCCATCTTCGGTGAGTGATCTTATTTCCAAAAAAAAGTTAATTGAAGGGACATTGAATCGCTGTGTGGGAGAATGTTTTTGGCTTGTAATGGGTTGGACTAAAGGCAGAAAATCCAATAACTTTACCGTACCAAATAATAGGTATTGTGAAGTTATTGATTGAACAAAATACCTTTTCATGGTTTGTCTTACAGTGAGTTGAATGACTAATCTTTTTTGAGAATAAGAGGCGTTTCTCAGATATATTTTTATTTTATTTTAGTTTTAATTTATTATTGTCACAGACACCAAGATGCAGTGAAAACCTTATGTCTGCGTGCTATCCAGTCAAAGAGAAGTTATACATGAATACAATCAAGCTATCCACAGTGCACAGATAAAGGATAAGGGTACAACATTTAGTAAAGATATAATATTGAAGTCCGATAAAGTCCGATTAAAGATAGATCAAAGGTCTCCTTTGAGGTGGACTCTTGACTGGATCAGTTCCTGTGGACTGGATGGTAGCCAATGTAACTCCACTTTTTAAGAAAGGGGGAGAGAAAAAATGGGGAATTATAGGCCAGTTAGGGAAGATGCTGGAGTCGATTATTACAAGTGTTATAGCAGCGCGTTTTGAAAGCAGTGACGGGATCGGTCACAGTCAGCATGGATTTATCAAGGGGCCATCATGCTTGACTAATCTTTTAGAATTTTTTGAGGATGGAACAAGTAGAATGGATAAGGGAGTGGATGTGTTGTATTTGGACTTTCAAAAAGCCGTTGACAAGGTCCAACACAAGAGATTGGTGTGCAAAATTAGAGCACGTGCTATTGGGGGTAGGGTATTGACATGGATAAAGAACTGGTTAGCAGACAAGAAGCGAAGGGTAGGAATTATGGGGTCCTTTTCAGAATGGCAGGCAATGACTAGTGGGGTGCCGCAAGGCTCAGTGCTGGGACCCCAGTTGTTTACAATATATATTAACGATTTAGACGAGGAAATTAAATGTAACATCTCTAAATTTGCAGATGACACAAAGCTGGGTGGCAGTGTGAGCTGCGAGGAGGATGCTACGAGGCTGCAGGGTGACTTAGATAGGTTGGGTGAGAGGGCAGAAGCATGGCAGATGCAGTATAATGTGCATATATGTGAGGTTATCCACTTTGGTGGCAAGAACAGGAAGGCAGATTATTATTTGAATGGTGTCAGATTCGGAGAAGGGGAGGTGCAACGAGACCTGGGTGTGCTCGTACATCAGTCACTGAAAGTAAGCATGCAGGTACAGCAGGCAGAGAAGTAAGCCTTCGTTTTGAGAGGATTTGAGTTTCGGAGCAAGGAGGACCTACTGCATTTGTACAGGGCCCTGGTGAGACCGCACCTGGAGTATTGTGTGTTATTTTGGTCTCCTAATTTGAGGAAGGACATTATTGCTATTGAGGGAGTGCAGCATAGGTTCATCAGGTTAATTCCGGGGATGGCGGGACTGACGTATGATGAAAGAATGGGTCGACTGGGCTTGTATTCGCTGGGATTTAGAAGGATGAGAGGGTATCTCATAGAAACATATAAAATTCTTATAGAAGATTGGACAGGGTAGATGCAGGAAAAATGTTCCCGATGTTGAGGGAGTCCAGAACCAGGGGTCGCAGTTTAAGAATAAAGGGTAGGCCATTTAGAACCGAGATGCGGAAAAACATTAACACCCGGAGAGTTGTGAATCTGTGGAATTCTCTGCCATAGAAGGCAGTGGAGGCCAATTCACTGGATGTTTTCAAGAGAGAGTTAGATTTGGCTCTTAGGGCTAAAGGAATCAAGGGATATGGGGAAAAAGCCGACATGGTACTGATTTTGGATGATCAGCCATAATCATATTTGTAACCCCATTATTCTATGAAAACTATTTAAGCAGGGTTTATCCAATTTACTTGTCATCGTGCATCGTACTTTCATAGTGTTTATTCCTTCTTATTTTAAAATGGGAGAATTTAAAGGTAATAATATACAGTACGGGTGTATTTGGTGTTAAATGCTAGATCGTAAATCATTGTACACCAGCAGGTATCTGACATGACAACACGTGGCTATTTTCACTTCTCAACTGGAATCTTCAGATCTCATACGCAGTAATGCTGAATGCAAGATTCTCAGAAGATTCTTCATAAAGTTTTGTTAAACTGTCCCTTTTCTCCCTCTAGCCCTGATATATTTTGTTTCTGACCTTTCTACAGTGTTCTGGTGATCCTGTGTGGGGCACTGATGTACTGTTGAGCTGATGACTTCTGCACCAACTCATAAGCTTTGGTACATTTGGTACATTTGAACAATCAACTACAACATATGCTTATTTCACGCACATGGTTGCATCGTTATGTCACACACATTTATGGTAGTTACCTATAGATTTAAACAATGATTATTAATTGCTATGGCAAAAGCTCCTTGTTAACTAAATGTTCTGTCTGATGCTGGACACAAAAATGGAGTGCTTATGAATAAGCAGAATGCAATTACACTTTAAAGAATATAACTGCACATAATTTGAGAGCCTACATAAAATGTACAGCATGGTCTGTGACTCCTCAGCCCATGTACACAGAGGGTGTGGAAGCACAATCCAAATGGTACTTTATGATGCCAGTATTCATTTATACAGGGCGTTTAAGCAGACAAAATGTGACTCCACAAAACACATTGCAGAAGAGAAATTTGGAATTCTCAAAACATTTTAGGGCTGGAGGAGTTCATAATGCTGGGGTGAAAGTGAGACTATGAACCAATCTGAATTACCAGTGAAGAATCAAAACATTTCAGTGTGTTTTCAAGCGTTGGTTCTTTGTAAGACGGCAAAGAAGGGTCTCGACCCGAAACGTCACCCATTCCTTCTCTCCAGAGGTGCTGCCTGTCCCATTGAGTTACTCAAGCTTTTTGTGACTCTTCATAAACATACTTGGTTTCTTGGTCCTCCAAAATATTCAAAATGGAATTTAAACTGGAGGTGGTACCTCATGGTGGTACCCCATCTCCCCCCTTCCCCACACCTCTCTCCCCCTCCCCTCTCTCCTCCCCTCCCCCACCCCTCTCTCCTCCCCCTCTCCCTCTCCCTCTCCTCACCTCTCCCTCTCCTCCCCCCACCCACATCCCTCTCTCCCCCACCCCCCTTCCCTCTCTACCCCACCCCCTTCCCTCTCTCCCTCCGCCCCCTTCCCCATACCCCTCAATCCCTCTGTCCCTCTTCCACCTCTCCCCTACCCCTTCCTCCCCTCTCTCCCCCCACCCCTCTCCCCCTCCCTCCACACTCTTCCCCCTCCCTCCCCTACCCCATCTCCCCCCTCCTCTCCCTCCCCCATCCATCTCTCCTCCCGTAACCCACCCCTCTCTCCTCCCCCTCTCCATCTCCCTCTCCTCACCCCTCTCCCTCCCTGCCTGCAGTCATACACAATAATAATAAATAACAAAACATACAATAAACACAAGTTAACACCACCACAGTGAGTTCACCAAGTTCACCAAGCACCTCCTCACTGTGATGGGGGCAAAACTTATATGCAATGCAAACTTTGCTATTTGTAATACCACTTTTGTAATAACCATATAACCATATAACAATTACAGCACGGAAACAGGCCATCTCGACCCTTCTAGTCCGTGCCGAACACATAATCTCCCCTAGTCCCATATACCTGCGCTCAGACCATAACCCTCCATTCCTTTCCCATCCATGTAACTATCCAATTTATTTTTAAATGATAAAAACGAACCTGCCTCCACCACCTTCACTGGAAGCTCATTCCACACAGCTACCACTCTCTGAGTAAAGAAGTTCCCCCTCATGTTACCCCTAAACTTCAGTCCCTTAATTCTCAAGTCATGTCCCCTTGTTTGAATCTTCCCTACTCTCAGTGGGAAAAGCTTTTCCACGTCAACTCTGTCTATCCCTCTCATCATTTTAAAAACCTCTATCAAGTCCCCCCTTAACCTTCTGCGCTCCAAAGAATAAAGCCCTAACTTGTTCAACCTTTCTCTGTAACTTAGTTGCTGAAACCCAGGCAACATTCTAGTAAATCTCCTCTGTACTCTCTCTATTTTGTTGACATCCTTCCTATAATTAGGCGACCAAAATTGTACACCATACTCCAGAATTGGCCTCACCAATGCCTTGTACAATTTTAACATTACATCCCAACTTCTATACTCAATGCTCTGATTTATAAAGGCCAGCACACCAAAAGCTTTCTTTACCACCCTATCTACATGAGATTCCACTTTCAGGGAACTGTGCACAGTTGTTCCCAGATCCCTCTGTTCACCTACATTCTTCAATTCCCTACCATTTACCATGTACGTCCTATTTTGATTTGTCCTGCCAAGATGTAGCACCTCACACGTATCAGCATTAAACTCCATCTGCCATCTTTCAGCCCACTCTTCCAACTGGCATAAATCTCTCTGTAGACTTTGAAACTCTACTTCATTACCCGCAACCCCACCTATCTTAGTATCATCTGCATACTTACTAATCCAATTTACCACACCATCATCCAGATCATTGATGTACATGACAAACAACAGTGGACCCAACACAGATCCCTGTGGCACCCCACTCGTCACTGGCCTCCAACCTGACAAACAACCATCCACCATTACTCTCTGGCATCTCCCATTCAGCCACTGTTGAATCCATCTTGCTACTCCACCATTAATACCCAACCATTGATCCTTCTTAACCAACCTTCCATGAGGAACCTTGTCAAAGGCCTTACTGAAGTCCATATACACAACATCCACTGCTTTACCCTCATCAATTTCCCTAGTAACATCTTCAAAAAATTCAAGAAGATTAGTTAAACATGACCTTCCAGGCACAAATCCATGTTGACTGTTCTTAATCAGACCCTGTTTATCCAGATGCTTGTATATATTATCTCTAAGTATTCTTTCCATTAATTTGCCCACCACTGACGTCAAACTAACAGGTCTATAATTACTAGGTTTACTCTTAGACCCCTTTTTAAACAATGGAACAACATGCGCAGTACGCCAATCCTCCGGCACTCTCCCGTTTCTAATGACATTTGAAATATTTCTGCCATAGCCCCTGTTATTTCTACACTAACTTCCCTCAATGTCCTAGGGAATATCCTGTCCGGACCTGGAGACTTATCCACTTTTATATTTCTCAAAAGTGTCAGTACTTCCTCTTCTTTGATCCTCATAGTTTCCATAGCTACCCTACTTGTTTCCCTTACCTCACATAATTCAATATCCTTCTCCTTGGTGAATACCGAAGAAAAGAAACTGTTCACATATCTCCCCCATCTCTTTTGGCTCTGCAGATAGTTGGCCACTCTGACTCTCTAATGGACCAATTTTATCCCTCGTTATCCTTTTGCTATTAATATAGCGGTAGAAACCCTTCGGATTTACTTTTACCTTACTTGCCAAAGCAACCTCATATCTTCTTTTAGCTTTTCTAATTTCTTTCTTAAGATTCTTTTTACATTCTTTATACTCCTCAAGCACCTCATTTACTCCATGCTGCCTATAACTATTGTAGATCTCCCTCTTTTTCCGAACCAAGTGTCCAATTTCCCTTGAAAACCATGGCTCTTTACAATTTTTACGATTTCCTTTCAACCGAACAGGGACATAAAGATTCTGTACTCTTAAAATTTCACCTTTAAATGTACTCCATTTCTCTTCCACATCTTTCCCATAAAACAAACTGTCCCAATTTACTCCTTTTAAATCCTTTCGCATCTCCTCAAAGTTAGCCTTTCTCCAATCAAAAATCTCAACCCTAGGTCCAGTTTTGTCCCTCTCCATAATTATATTGAAACTAATGGTATTGTGATCACTGGACCCGAACTGTTCCCCAACGCATACCTCTGCCACCTGACCCATCTCATTTCCTAACAGGAGGTCCAGTACCACCCCTTCTCTAGTAGGTACTTCTATGTATTGTTGCAAAAAACTATCCTGCACACATTTTACAAACTCCAACCCATTCAGCCCATTTACAGAATGTGTTTCCCAGTCTATGTGTGGAAAATTGAAATCTCCCACAATCACTACCTTGTGCTTACCACTAATATCTGCAATCTCCTTACATATTTGCTCTTCCAATTCTCGCTCCCCATTTGGCGGTCTATAATACACCCCTATAAGTGTTGCTACCCATATAACCATATAACCATATAACCATATAACAATTTCAGCACGGAAACAGGCCATCTCGACCCCTCTAGTCCGTGCCGAACACATAATCTCCCCTAGTCCCATATACCTGCGCTCAGACCATAACCCTCCATTCCTTTCCCATCCATATAACTATCCAATTTATTTTTAAATGATAAAAACGAACCTGCCTCCACCACCTTCACTGGAAGCTCATTCCACACAGCTACCACTCTCTGAGTAAAGAAGTTCCCCCTCATGTTACCCCTAAACTTCAGTCCCTTAATTCTCAAGTCATGTCCCCTTGTTTGAATCTTCCCTACTCTCAGTGGGAAAAGCTTTTCCACGTCAACTCTGTCTATCCCTCTCATCATTTTAAAAACCTCTATCAAGTCCCCCCTTAACCTTCTGCGCTCCAAAGAATAAAGCCCTAACTTGTTCAACCTTAGTTGCTGAAACCCAGGCAACATTCTAGTAAATCTCCTCTGTACTCTCTCTATTTTGTTGACATCCTTCCTATAATTAGGCGACCAAAATTGTACACCATACTCCAGAATTGGCCTCACCAATTCCTTGTACAATTTTAACATTACATCCCAACTTCTATACTCAGTATAGTACCCCTTTCCCATTTCTCAGTTCCACCCAAATAGCCTCCCTAGACGAGCCCTCTAATCTATCCTGCCAAAGCACTGCTGTAATATCTTCCCTGATAAGCAATGCAACACCTCCACCTCTTGCCCCTCCAATTCTATCACACCTGAAGCAACGAAATCCTGGAATATTTAGTTTCCAATCACAGCCCTCCTGCAACCATGTTTCACTGATCGCCACAACATCATACTTCCAGGTGTCAATCCAGGCTCTAAGTTCATCCACTTTTCTTACAATGCTCCTAGCATTAAAATATACACATTTAAGAAACCCACCCTCTCTTATTCTCTGATTATTTTCTTTTTCTTCTCTCTCCCCTACATTTTGGGTCAGAGTGCTACCATTCTCTGCCCCTTGCTTCACACACTGACTGCTAGATTTCCCAATTTGAGTCCCTCCCCCCAACCATACTAGTTTAAAGTCTCCCCAGTAGCCTTTGCAAATCAACCTGCCAGGATATTGGTCCCCCTTGAGTTCAAGTGCAACCCGTCCTTTCTGTACAGGTCGCACCTTCCCCAAAAGAGGTCCCAATGATCCAGAAACTTGAATCTATACCCACTGCACCAGTCCCTCATCCACGCATTTATCCTCCACCTCGCTCCATTCCTACTCTCACTGTCACGTGGCACAGGCAGTATTCCTGAGATTGTTACCTTTCCAGTCCTTCTCCTTAACTCTCTACCTAACTCCCTAAATTCTTCTTTCAGGACAAGCCAGACCTTCTATTACTCAGATCTCAGCTTTTGTAATATAGTCCAGGCTATTTGAAATATCACCCTAATTCTTCAATTTCTGTAAAAGCAGATTTTCACTTTAATTAGTTAGCAAATTCTCCATTAAACATGCCTTTCAGTTCTTCCGCCAGTAGATGGTGCTGTGGTGCTACCTAATTCTGCAGCAGAAACACCAACCGAGGCCAGCGAGAAACACCAACCGAGGGAAACCAATCCCAACATAACTTTAAGGAAAGAGGGCTTGAAGGAGTGGGAGGTGGGAAAACACCGGCAAGAAATACAGAAAGGCAGAGGGATAAATAAGCACAAGTGGATTTACCAAACTTCCAGACAGCCTCAGAAGCATCAAGACTAACTAGATAATTTTCAGAACACTGAGAGCAAAACATTGGAGAAAATAACATTTGGATTTAAAAAATAAATTTGATTACTCTAATATTCATTATTCATCTTTGAAAGGTGAAAGTGTTGTTTGGCAGCCAAAATCATTTGGTCTGGTAAACAATTTGCGAATGTTATGGTGCTGTCCTTGGTGGGTTACCCTTGACGGGGGGGGAGGGGGGGGGAGGGGGGGGGGGTGGTCAAGAGCTTCAAATTCCTGGGCGTGCACATCTCTGAAGATCTTTCCTGGTCCGAGAACACTGATGCAATTATTAAGAAAACACATCAGCGCCTCTATTTCCTGAGAAAATTACGGAGAATCGGTTTGTCAAGGAGGACTCTCTCTAACTTCTACAGGTGCACAGTAGAGAGCATGCTGACCGGTTGCATCGTGGCTTGGTTCGTCAACTTGAGCGCCCTGGAGAGGAAAAGACTACAAAAAGTAGTAAACACTGCCCCGTTCATCATCGGCTCTGACCTCCCTTCCATCGAGAAGATCTATCGCAGTCGCTGCCTCAAAAAGGCTGGCAGTATCATCAAGTACCCACACCATCCTAGCCACACACTCATCTCCCTGCTACCTTCAGGTAGAAGGTACAGGAGCCTGAAGACTGTAACGGCCATGTTCAGGAATAGCTACTTCCCCACAGCCATCAGGCTTTTAAACCTGGCTCGGACAAAAGTCTGAACATTAATATCCCATTATCTGTTATTTGCACTTTATCAGTTTATTTATTCATGTGTGTATATATTTATATAATGGTATATGGACACACTGATCTGTTTTGTAGGCAATGCCTACTATTGTCTGTTGTGCTGAATCAAAGCAAGAATGTCATTGTCCTATCAGGGACACATGACTATGAACTCACTTGAACTTGAACTTGGAGGGGGGGGGGGTTGGCAAGGCAATTGGAGACAAGAAGCCATGATGATAATACTTTGAGTTATATGACAAAATTAAACTGGAATTAGAAACCTGAAGCCCAAGTCTTTGTGGAGTACTAGCCTTTTTGCCAGAAGGAAATTAAAACATGTGAGAATAATGGGGCATTTCTGGGCCTGTTTTATCCTTGATCCTCTTGTTGCTAGGTTCTCCTGGAAGCCACTGGAATAGGAATGTTCCAGTTTGATATGCAGTCTGCACTATTAGTGTGGTGATGAGAGGATTAGAGTAGACAACGTCCTAAGATTAATTTGAGTTCTGTGCTTGTTTGATACTCAGTATTTCGTGTTGGAAGGTGGATCACAGGAGGACAGAATGGGGCTTTACTGTCAGCTCGATAAACTCAGGACAGTTATTCTGTTTGAACATATTAGAGAGGTATCTTGAACAACCTCCTGGGAATGTTGGGAGAATAAAATGAGATTAGTGTAGATCGGTGCCTGATGGTTGGCATGGACTCAATTGGCCAAAAGGTCTGTGTTGCTCTGTAAGTCCTATTGGCACCAATATCAGGCCCAACAGGCCTTACTCCTGAAATATTTGTCACCTTCCGGAACAAGAGAGAAATGCTTCTCTAATGCACTTTTCATAATCTTAGGATGTCCGAATGTACTTTGTAGCAAATGCAATATTTGTAAAACATAACTGTTGTATTATGCTGTCAGTGGCAGATTGTTCTTCCCATTAATAAAGTACCCATTGTCATATTTTCTGAGATCTTGGTGAGTTATGTTATAAGATGTCTTTGAACGAATAAGCCTGGACGAACACGCTGGAATTCAGAAGATTGAGGGGGGATCTTATAGAAACTTACAAAATTCTTAAGGGGTTGGACAGGCTAGATGTAGGAAGATTATTCCCGATGTTGGGGAAGTCCAGAACTAGGGGTCACAGTTTAAGGATAAGAGGGAAGTCTTTTAGGACCGAGATGAGAAAATCATTTTTTACACAGAGAGTGGTGAATCTGTGGAATTCTCTGCCACAGAAGGTAGTTGAGGCCAGTTCATTGGCTATATTTAAGAGGGAGTTAGATGTGGCCCTTGTGGCTAAAGGGATTAGGGGGTATGGAGAGAAGGCAGGGATGGGATACTGAGTTGGATGATCAGCCATGATCATATCGAATGGCGGTGCAGGCTCGAAGGGCCGAATGGCCTACTCCTGCACCTATTTTCTATGTTTCTATGTAAGCCTCAATGTGGACATCTTCCATCTTGGCAACAATTGTATTACCATATGAGAGTGTGGGATGACACCTTTTGGCAGTTAATGTCATGATGTGAACAACTTTTGAAAAAATATGCCATTTGAAAAAATATCATTAAAAGCACATTGCTGCAAATGATGGAAAGTTAAATAGAAACAGGAACAATGGCACTCAACACTCAACAGATTAGATACAGTCCACGGAGAAGGAAGTAACTCAACACTCAACAGATTAGATACAGCCCAAAGAGAAGGAAGTAACTGACCTTTCAAACCAAGGGCAAGTACAGAACTTTATTGTTTATTAATTAATAAAAACACTTTCGTTTTCAGAAAACTGACTTCATAAGGTCATAAGTAATAGGAACAGAATTAGCCCATCTACTCCACCATTCAATCATGGCAGATCTATCTCTCCCTCCTAACCCCATTCTCCTGCCTTCTCTCAATAACCCCTGAGACGCATACTAATCGGGAATTTATCTATCTCTGCTTTCAAAATATCCACTGACTTGGCCTCCACATCCTTCTGTGGCAAAGAATTCCACAGATTCACCACCCTCTGACTAAAGAAATTCCTTCCTAAAGGAACGCCCTTTAATTCTATGGCCTCTACTCCTAGACTTTCCCACTAGTGAAAACATCCTCTCCACATCCACTCTATCCAAGCCTTTCACTATTCATGAAGTTAAGTTCATAAAAAGTACAAGGCTTGTTCATCACGGATAAAATGAAGCGTGCAAACAAGGTCACATGATGAGGGAGAACAATGGACTAGCTTGGCACAGTGGTTTTGGAGTAAGGTAACTATAATTTTATTATTGTTAAATATAAACAGAAAACTACAGGGAAGATTCAGCAGGAAGTATTGCCGGATGGGAATCAAAAATAATCTTTCTGGTTGACATTCCAGAACTTTAAAATGTAACATGCTTTAAGACTAGGAAAGGGGGGGACATTAAATAAATTAAGGAATATCAATTATCATTTTTCCTTACAACAATGAAGGGACCATTGAGTTTATGCCAGCTCACAGGCAATCCCAGGGGTTCCATTCTCCCATATACTATTTTTGCACCCATGCTTATTAAAATCCCCGTATTCTCACTTGCACATCTGGGGCTCGATAATCCACGTCTTTGGGATATGGGAGGAAACCAGAACTTGCGGGAAGTGGGGAAGTCAGGAGAAATTTGTGCAGTTACAGAGAGAACATGCAAATTCCATACAGGCAGTAATGAAGGTCATTATAGAACCCAGGTTGCTGGAGCTGTGAGCAAGTGCTCTACCTTCAGTGCTGTTGTGTTAATGGAAATGAAGGCAATAGAGATTAGTTCTGAAAAAGAATGCTGATGCATGGCTAAAGGGAGACAAAGAAACAAGGTGTGCTTCGAGGAGCTTCTCCAGGCATTTTTAGAAGCTGCTATAATGACCAATACTGTCATCTGATGCTGCCTCAGTAACCCCTCATTTAATTTCCTTATTAAAATGTAGAATGGAGCCACATACTAGGGGCACTTCACAACTGTCAGTTAACTTATCAACTAGTGTGTTTAGGATGGAGGAGGAAACTGGACAACATGGAGCAAACCCACAGTCACAGGAGGAACATGCAAACTCTACACTGACAGCACCTGGAGGTCAGGATCAAACCTGAGTGTCGTAGGTGTGAACCAGCTGCTCTATCAGTGGAACCACTGTGCTGTTCTACTATTTGCTCTAGGCATTCAGTTTATATTTCCGAGGTCTGGATTCTGTCCTTTGGCTCCTTAAATGTTAGCTCTTTGATCAAGCTTTTGATCATCTGCCTAACGTCTCCCAGCCACAGGCTGCTGCAGGCTTCGGCAAAGCAGGCCCTAGCAACGCTGAATCAGCACTACACTTCCTCCTTCACACACATCATCTGGGAGTGGATCCAGGAAGGTGGCAGGGGGATGGAGGCAATGGGAAAGGACCAGCAGGCAGAACCTATTTGGAGGAGATAGACACAAAAAGCTGGAGTAATTCAGCGGGACACGCAGCATCTCTGGTGAGAAGGAATGCGTGACATTTCGGGTCGAGACCCTTCTTCAGATTCAGATTCAGATTCAACTTTAATTGTCATTGTCAGTGTACAGTACAGAGACAACGAAATGCAGTTCAGAGTGGATTGGTGTGGTGTGGCTGTCAGAGAATAGGGACCAGTGAGGGATGGGGAGAGGGGGGTGGCCATTTGACCATCAGAGAATTGGGGGTTCGGGTTTGATGATCGAGGTGCAGGCTTTGTGGTCCGACATTAGGGGAATGGGATCAAAAGTGGAATTATATTCTTGCTTGAAGACAGATAAGCTGATGAACAAACATTGATGTGTCTATGTGAAATAAGTGGAGGTCATCACTTAGGCACACACCAATACATGAGGACATGTTTAAGGACGCAGTTTTCCCTGATGGTGACCATTATGAAACTGATGAAATGGCATTCCACGGTCAATTTTACTCTCCTTCCAGTGTAAGAGTAGACAATAGACAATAGGTGCAGGAGTAGGCCTTTCGGCCCTTCAAGCCAGCACCGCCATTCATTGTGATCATGGCTGATCATCCACAATCAGTACCCCGTTCCTGCCTTTTCCCCATATCCCCTGACTCTGCTATCTTTAAAAGCTCTCTCCAACTCTCTCTTGAAAGCATACAGAGAATCGGCCTCCACTGCCTTCTGAGGCAGAGAATTCCACAGATTCACAACCCTCTGTGTGAAAAAGTTTTTCCTCATCTCCCTTCTAAATTACTTCCCCCTTATTCGTAAACTGTGGCCTTTGGTTCTGGACTCCTCCAACATCAGGAACATGTTTCCTGCGTCTACCATGTCCAAACCCTTAATAATCTTATATGTTTCAATAAGATATCTTCTCATCCTTCTAAATTCCAGAGTATACAAGCCCAGCCGCTCCATTCTATCAACATATGACAGGAGAGACATTGGACAGGTATAAAACTAACAATATAGCAGATCCTGTGGATTTCCCTCTGGGAAGCCAGGTTAAAGGGGAACCCATAATGTTTACAAAATGTTCAGTGAGGATATATTACTTACAATGTCACATTTCTGCAGGGACACTCACTTCAAACACTTTCCTTTACCTTTAAGAAAACAATGGCAATCCATTGACACAACTCCTTCTGAAAAATCATGAATGAATTGTACCAGGATAGATCCAATAATCATAGGAGCAAAGAAAATATACAAAATGGAATGAGGACATTCAGCCAGTGGCGTAGGGTGGGTTTTGAGCGCCCTGGGCAGTTTAAAACATTGTGCCTCCTCATTAGCGGCTAGCCATGGCCCATGAGCTGTTATAAATCCAAGTTTTGTATTTATTTTCTCAACCTAACAAAAAGATGGCGGCGCTGCCTTAGCAGCTGCGGCTCGCCTGCAGTCTGTCTGTTTCTTTTTTCTTTTTTTGTGTTGTTCTTTTGTCCTGTTTAGTTGATTTTTGGTTTATTATGTTGTGTATGTGGGGGGGTGGGGGGGGAACACGTTTTTGGTCTCTTCCTTCGGGGGATGCGACTTCTTTTGTCGTATCCCCCGTCTCCGCCTGCGCCGAGGCCTAATGGCGGAGCTGGCGGCCTCGGCGCTGGGGCAGCGGCAGCGGCAGCGGCAGCGGCGACAGCGGCGGCTGGGACAGCAGCAGCGGCAGTGGCGACCAGAACTCAGAGCTGGGCAGCGGCAGCGGCGGCTTTGACAGCGGCAGCGGCGGCCTGGCCTCGGAGCTGGGACAGCGGCAGCGGCCGCCCGGCATCGGAGGTGGGACGGCGGTGGCAGTGGCTGGGACGGCGGCAGCGGCAGTGACAGCGGCGGCCTGGCCTCGGAGCTGGGACAGCGGCAGCCCGGCATCGGTGCTGGGATGGCGGCGGCAGCGGCTGGGACGGCGGCAGCGACAGCGGCAGCCTGACCTCAGAGCTGGGGCGGCGGCAGCGGCGACCTGGGCTCGGAGCTGGGACAGCGGCGACCAGAACTCGGAGCTGGGACAGCGGCGACCAGAACTCGGAGCTGGGGCACGTTCCGGAGGCAGCGGCCACTCGACCCGCGCTAAATTTTTAGTGGCGCAAAAAAATAGTTGGATAAAAAAAATTTATAAAATGGCAAAAAAACATTTATTACAATAATCAGGGGAAGGCTGCCAAAGAGGTGCAGCGTGCCTTTAGAACAATTTTATTTGCCATTTTATAAAAAAAATGTATCCAACAATATTTTTGCGCCCCTAAAAATTTAGCGCCCGGGGCAACCGCCCTTCTGGCCCCCCCCCCCCCACGCTACGCCACTGCATTCAGCACATCCTGTCTGTGTCAGGCCTAAAATGGCTATCCAACCTGACCTACCTATTAGGTGCTTGGCACTGCAGATCGCAGCTCCTCAAATACACATCCAAACACTTTTTAGATGTAGTTATGGTGTCTCCCTTCAGCATCCTTCCAAGAGCCAGTTCCAGTCCACCACCACCAAATGGGTGATTTTTTTCCCCCTTACTTCTCCTCCATTCCATCTATAAGGCACTTTAAATTTATCCAAAATTGTCGTCTTTATAATGCCTTTGTAAATCTCCTCCGAACCCTCGGCAATGTAATCACATTATTTAATGCAGTGTGGTGAACAGAACTACGGAAAGTACTAATATGAAGCCTTTTGTGACACAGCATAAGTAACTTGTGATTCATAGCTATTTTCAGTTGATACACTGCAATTAACAAATGTTTTTCTCATCTTTCACAATGAATAATAGCACGCCTTCAATTTTCTCACCATGCTAAAGTATAACTGACAGCTGCTATGACCTGAACCCTTTGTGAAGTTGTATACAAAAAAAAAACATGTTATTTAAACCCAGGTATTTGGATAACCTCCGTCAGTTGAGATTTCTCTAAGTGTTCATTTAATAATATGTCTCCTCAATCATTTGTGCAAAAAAAGGATCATCATCTACCTCTTCATATTATCAGATTCTAATTTCCTTTCATTGACTCATGATCTCATTTTCTTTTCACCTGGTTGCAAATCTTTTAAATCATAGATTTCTACAGGACAAAAAGAAGTCATTTGCCATTTGTGCTGTTTCTGGCTCTTTGAAAGAACTATCCACTTAATCCCACTTCACCTTAACCCTTGAGTTTATTTCCCTTCAGCTACTTATCCCATTCCATTGCCGGGTAGTGAATCTCTGGAATTCTCTCCTCCAGAGAGTTGTGGCAACTCGATCTTTGGGGATGTTTAAACGTGAAGGAGATCGAGTGTTGAGAGATCAGCAAATCGTGGACCATGGGGAAATGGCACAGCGATGTGGCCTGGGACACATCAACCATGACCATATTGAATGGCGGTGAAGGCTTGAGGGGTCATGATACCTACTTCTGCCACCTTTGCATTCCAGATTACAACTGCTTATGTAAAATTATATACCTTCAGTCCCCTTCTGATTCTTTTAAGTCTGCGTGAAATTTCAATCACGCAGACTTAAAATCAGTTCTCCCCAAGTTTGAACAACACATCAAATGTGCAACTAGGGGAGAAAATACATTAGACAAAGCCTACTCAAACATCAAGAAGGGGTTTAGAGCCACACCACTACCACACTTAGGCCAGTCGGATCACCTATCCATTCACTTATCACCAGCATACACCCCCCTCAGGAGAAAAGCTCAACCCACCACCAGGACTGTTAAAACTTGGCCTGAAGGAGCTTCCTCACAGCTACAGGACTGCTTTGAAAGGACAAACTGGGACATTTTTGGAAATCAGGACTTGGAGTAGTACACATCCACGGTACTCTTTTACATCCAGAATTGTGTTGACAACGTCATCCGGGTGTACCCCAACCAGAAGCCGTGGATGACAAAAGAGGTCCAAACTCTCCTCAAGGACCGCAACACCGCCTTCAGGTCTGGCGACAGAGCCCTGTACAGAGCCAGCCTAAAGAAAGGCATCAGGGATGCCAAAGCAGCCCACAAGAGGAAGATAGAGGACCACTTTAACAACGATCCACGGCGGGTGTGGCAGGGCATCCAGCACATCACCAACT